>NC_041384.1:494335083-494379344 GCF_002162155.2 Triticum dicoccoides | reverse complement strand
GCGCGGCCCGCTGAGGCAGCGTTGTCGGCATGTGCGGGACCAGGAGAATCTGCAGCGGGAGCATGGGTTGCGTCGGGCTCGGACACCGAGATTAGCACGGTCACCGGTTGGCCGAGCAACGGATCCGATGCCGCGACCAGATCGCGGGTGGGTCTGGGAGAAGATACGTCTCCATGGGTGTCGGCAGCTACCCGTTGGGCAGGAGGCAGGAGCAGCGAGGCAGGCGCATCAGCCATGGCAGGAACGGCATGCAGGAGTGGGGCCGCAGGATCAGGGCATGCGGTTGGAGCGACAAGCATGGAAGGGGTCGCGGGATCAGCGCTGGGGGAAAGGCAGCGGCCTCGGAGCGAGGGGGAGACCGGGTTGTCCACGCCGTTCAAACCCGAGGCGGGCCCAAGCACCAGGGGGGCCAACATAGGCTCGACAGCTGGTGGCAGAACACACGCAGTCTGCGAGTCGTGGTGCGCCAAAGGTGATGCCAGGACAGCGGGCGCGCCCAATCGCAGGCGAGCGAAGACTCGCATGACGTCGGCCACGGCGCCGGGGTGGGCCCCGAGGATGCCAGCCCAAAACCGGCATGGCGGGGGCACATGCACACGGCGGCGGCGGCGCCGACGGCCACGACCATCGCCCGGCGGACGAGCCGCGCTGCTGCGAGCCGGGGGGGAACACGTGGTGCTGCGGCCAGCTTGGAGGAAGCGGTGGGGAGTCCGGCGCATGGCCAAGGTCATCGGACTCCGGCAGCGAAGGCGATGGCAGCGGCGGCTGGCGGAAGTCGACGCATTCCGTGACGTGAATGCGAACAGGGAACCGGGCCAGGCCCAGGGCGAGGCGCTCCGCACGATCAGGGTCAGCATCAGGCAGCACCGCATCATCGTCGGGGAGGAGGAGCTCAGCGGTGCGTGGGATGGCGTCGGGGTTGAGCGTCCATGCGGTGAGCTTGAAGACGGACATGTCAGACATGTTTCGCGTCTCGGGGGCGAGGTTCTCCACCTTGCAGAAAGGCGAGAGGAGGGTCTCGGCGGAGGAGCGCAGCCACGTGTGGTCGGGGATGCCGTAGAGCTCGAGGGAGACGAGGAAGCGCGCGGTCACCGGCTCGGAACCGGCCGTGCGGCCTCAAGGGTGGAAAATAAGGCGAAAACGGCGCGTGCGCGCGCGGCCGGCGAGAGCAACACAACAGCGCGCCGCGGGGTCGGGGAACCTGACCAGGAAATCCTCGGGTGCGTGCTTATGGACCGAGAAGTCGGTCGCGGCGAGCCCGAACTGGGAGCAAAGGACGGCGGCGACCTCGTTGCCAGACACGCCCGTGCGACAACCGGCCACGGTGACGAGGAGGGCGCGCTCCACGGCGATGACCTCGGAGGACCGCGACAGGTAGCAGATGGCAGCCGCCGGGCGGCGCGCCGGATGTCCGGAGAACGGGTGGCATGGGTGGAGGCAGAGGCCAGAGGCGACACCGAGCGTGAGGGAGTCGTCGGCCCGGAAGACACGGGTGGCGTCGGAAGACTCGAGGAGGAGCGGGTGGCGACCAAGGTGCCGGCGAGGGAGGAGTCGGAGGGAGGCGCAGACGGCCAAGCCGACGGCCCGGAGGACACGGGCGTGTGCAGCCCCGACGAGGTGCGGGTGGTGGCCGCGGAGCCAGCGCCGGGGTCGCCAGAAGGGGGCGGCGCGGCAGGGAGGGGGCGAGCCGGCTCGCTCGAGGAGACGCGGCGTCGCTGCGGGGGCGGGACGGACCCGCCGGACGACGAGGGGGGCGACGCGGGGCGGGCGGTGCAGTCCTTGGCCTTATGCCCGAAGAACCGGCAGCGCGCGCAGCAGATGTCGCGCCGGCACTCGGAGCGCAGGTGTGCAATGCTGAAGCAGCGGGGGCATTCCCCCCTCGCGGAGCCCGGACGGGCGCGGGCGGGATGACTCGCCGGTGCCGCGACGCAGGCGACGGGGAGGGCCACGCGAGCGCGGGCGCTTCTTGCCCCGGGCTACCAGCCAGCCGTCGCCAGGGGCGGGCGCACCATCCGTCCAGCAGACCTCGGAGCGGAGCATGCAACGGGCGGCCAGCGGCTAGGGCGCAGGGGCCGGAGGCGGGGAGGAAGGGGACGCAGGCGCCGGGAGAGGGGAGGCAGCCGGCGAGGGCGTAGGTGCCCTGCAAAGGGCCTGCCGGTAAGACATGGCCGAGTCCGCGGATCCGCCCGAGGACGGGCTCGACTCCAGCCAGCGAACCTCGCGCGAGCGACCCAGAGCGAGCGCGGAGAGGAGGCCATGGAGGGTGGACGACGGGGCCGGAGTGGCCAGCGTCGGGGAGGGTGGGCGCCAGGGCCAGGGTGGCCGCCGGCGAGCGTGGGAGGCTAGGAGCGTCGGTCGGAATATGCCCTGGTCGGAGAAGTGTATATGTATTCTTATATTTATTGTTTTAGTAGAAGTTTTGTAGTCCTTGTGATGCAAGTACAAGGTGACAGTGCTTGTAGTTATTTGGAAATCAAGACCCGTATCTACAGACCACTCCAGCAATATGTAATCTTTCTGTTGTAAGAAATTTTATTATCTCTTGACAAGAAAGCTAGTCAGACTTGCTTTGAAAAAATTACTTAGCCTAATTATATGATATACCATATTCATATGCACCCGGTCACTATTTTGTAGCAGGCGTACTATTTTTTTCTAAAATAAAAATCGTACCAATACAATTTATATGAAACATGCATATTAGAAATAAATAAGCATCAGATTCCAGAAAAGAAAATAAATAAAGAAGCATGCTATAGAGAGGCGGGTAACCTATTTTTATTTGCACTTGAATACTTGATCATAGAAGTTCACACAACACTAATGTGATTACAATTGTACAATGTCAGTCTATATGTTTGAACCAGAAAGATTCATACATGTTTTTTCGAGTCTTTATATATGTATGATTTTTAGGTGTAAACATGTGGTTTGTGCTACCCTTAACGACTGAAAATGAAGCTGCTTGCACTACAAGGTAATGTGCTGAAACTCCAGCTGCTACTCCTGCTACTAGAATTGAAATGACTATAGGTAGTTCATAGTGAGCGACATCTTTGTTGTAAGAAGGTGAGATTACCCATACATATGAATTTTAGCTCATCTTTTTAAAATCTCTTTATACCATATTCTCATGCTCAGTGTTGTCACCATCAGAAATTGTCACCTTTCTTATTACTGAAAATTGTCATCTATGAACCACATTTTGAAAGTAACAGATTGATTTTTCTCAAAGTGCACATTACAACCGCTTTTAAGGGCGTTCTCCCTATTGCTGGCCTAAGATTATTCTTGGTTAGTTACTAGCAAAACGTCAGGTTACAAAAGGACATACGTTTCTGCAGTTTTTAAGCATGTCAACCAAACTGGAAACTGTACGTCAGGTCATACTGTCGTAGCACAAAAGAGCAGAGCGCTCTACTTCTCCATGGTTGATGCAGAGAAACGAGGGGAGAGATCAGATCAGACAATAGACGAGAACAAAGGAGAGGAGAGAAGCCTCGCGATTCCATGCCGCCGGCACTGCCTGTTACATACCGTCGGCGCTCGCCGAGTCCAGTCGGCATTCCAAAATCACCCATGCTGGGGGCTGCAGGAGGTGATCGGAGTGCAGCGAACACGGGTGGTTGCCACCATCCGCCAGACTTTCGGGAACAGCCTCAACCAGTTTTTCGTGAGAATATTCAGGAACCGTGGCTGCCCTCAACCACACTATCCTCTCATCCAAACGACTGCTATCCCTCAAAGAAAAAGGGCTATCCCTATCCCATCCTGGGATAGCCACAACCAAACGCCACCTTAGAATCTTGCAGCAATCAAACGACCAGCATAAAAGGGCTCAGCTTAGCATTTTCTGAGGCAATCATGCTTGGTTTCCAGAAGATATCAACCAATAGAAAGTTTCCGGAAGCTATCAATCTGTCATGTGTCTTCTCCCCGAAGGTACCACTAAACTAGGAGACTGGGATAAAAAGATGTGCTAAACCACACGGCACTCGCTCAGTATCATTACAAAAAAAATACTAGCTAACAAAGAACTTGATCAGTTATCATGGGCAGCGAGCGCCTTCTCCCAGCTAGCCCACCTCCTTCTCCCAGCTCAGTATCATCACAAAAAATACTAGCTAACAAAGAACTTGATCAGTTATCCTGGGCAGCGATCTCCTTCTCCCAGCTAGTCCACCTCCATGACTTTTTCACCTCCAGAGCTAAAAAAACACAATTCCAGCTATTAAAACATCATCTTGGTACATGTAAGAAACCTCCACCAACTCAATGTCAAATAACACAACATATGGCCGAAACAGAATGTTGCAGCACAAAAATGCAATACATAACTTGAAGGAATACCTGGCATTGTCTTCCTCGAGTTCTTCGAGAAATCTCTCAGGAATCATATCATAAGGTACATACCCCACAATGGGAATACCTCTATCATAAGAGTTCCAAATTTCCCGAAGACACTCTTGTTTATCCTTCTCTTTGTACAAGAGGTCAACAAATGCAGGCATAAATTCTCTGAAATAATAATGGGCCAGCATGTCTCTCTCCGGCATCAGCAACAACACCTTAATGCACAATTACACAAATACAATTAGAAACAGGCACCTACTGAGCAGTGGGATAGGGATGGAAAAAGGAATGCGAACAATACCTTGGGCTTAGGGTGGGGACCTGCGGAGGAGCTGCTGGGGGTTGTCTTCTTCGCTTTAGCTTGAGACATAATTGCAGGAAAGAGAGCGTCCTGATTTAATGTAAATTATGAGCTGGAGAGTAAGTGCGGGAGAAGTGAGACAGGGGAAGATGAGAGAGTAGAGGATAGCCATACCTTTCTTGTGGGCTGAGGAGGGAGGCGGGGGCGAGCTCCAGAGTGACTCGCCGACGCGGCCAAAGGATCATGGGCCTGTAATTTGTGAGTCAATTGGTTAAAGCAGGCAATTTAATATTGTTTTCCTCATCAGGTAGAAAAAGAAACGAGTACCTTCTTTTTGTTATCAGATAGATACTTCTTCTTCTCCTTGTCCTCAGGTGAGTGCACCACAAGATGCCACTGCTTCCCAAATTTGTCCTCCATACCACTGCTCTCTATTAACTTTTTTAACAGAAGTTCATCAACCTTGGTGATGTGCTGCCAGTCCTCTAAATGCACTGGGGCAGAACTGTCAAAGGCCCTCCATTCAGGAGTGTCAAATTCCAGGTCCAAGGTGTTGGTGTAGAACTCTTGAACACCGTATGACCTCAGTTCAGGTGTAGCGAAAGCAGGTCTTTTCAACACCTTCAAGTGGAATTTTCTTAGTTCCTCAACATTCAGTGTTCTTGGTGGTTTCTTCAGTTTGTCTATCATTTCAGCATAGTATTGTGGTAAATGACCGTTGATCCTGTACAATGGATCAATTGCTTGTATAATACTCAAGATGTCGTCGGCCATGTCTTCCTCGCTTGTCATGTTCACCGTCTTCAATAGGATAGCACACAAGTTCATTTTTTTTTATATGGCTAAATGCCTTGTCTTCATTTTACCTTTCCAGGTTCTTCCACTCAAATGCGCGGCGAATGCATGCCCGAGTATGCTAGCGACGATGTAGTTTCCCATAGGGCCTGCTGCACATAGCGTTATCTTGGGGCTGACCGAACCTCGGATTGCAGCAGCCACAAACTCAAAAGCCCTCACAAGCTCATTCTCAGGTTTTTCTTTTGAGAAGTCCTCAACCGTGCACCATTTATAGGGGTCGTCTTGCAGACTCCTCGCTGCATCATCTTGTTTATGTCGCTTCACTGCTTCCATTTGAGACGACTTTATTCCAACTTCTTCCTCTCTCTGTCTCTTAGTCGCTATGGAACCCAGCTCAGGTACCATTCTGCCGTATGGCACTGATCTGATGTGCTTTTTGTAATCTTCACTCCTTTGGAGAATCTTTTCCTTAATGGTCCATCTTTTTTGTGCTGCCTGTGCATCTTCAAAGTTGCTAAATTGCACTGTGCCTCTTTTTCCAACCTTCAGAACATGCTCTGGTATCTTCCTGAACATGAAGCATAGATTGCTTTCCTCAATGTGGGGAGGCAGATCTAGACCAATTGTCCAAAGAACTGGTACATTCTGCACACTGGATGTTGTCTCAGGTGATGAGCCTACGAGCAGCTGCTGGTGGTGAACCTCCTGGGATGATGATTGTGAATCTGCAGCTGCTGCTGAATCTGATGGGCTCTCGTGCTGCAGCTGGGGCTGACTGGCGGAGGAGATCTGACCCTGTCCCTGCTGCTGGATCTTACTGGCTGTTGAGAGCTGCTGCTGCTGCTGCTGCAGCTGCTGGGCCTGACCAGCTGACGAGAGCTGCTGCTGCTGCAGCTGCTGGGCCAGACTACTTGATGAGAGCTGCTGCTGATCATATGAAAGCTGGCCGAATTGGTGCTGACTGTATGAGAACTGGCGAAGTTGCTGCTGCTGCTGACTATATGAGGACTGGCCGAGTCGCTGCTGCTGTTGCTGGCCGTGATACGGGTTGTACTGGCCCTGTTGGTGATGCCCCTGGGCGTAAGGGTGTTGATCCCGCCAATAGGTAGACAGATTCAGAGGGGGCTGATGCTGGACGTGGTGGTGGCCGTAGGCGTCGCGGTAGGGGTTGTAGACAATCCCCGCCGGCAAGGGGGCATCCTCCTCCTGCGGGGAGCGGGAGGGGGAGGGGATGAATTCCTTCGCATCAAAATTTAGCGGAGGAGTGGGGTTGGGATGTTTATCCATGGAGAGGACGGCGCGGCGGCGGGGAGGACGGCGCGGCGGCGGAGAGGACGGCGCGGCGGCAGAGAGGACGGCGCGGTGGCGGGTGGAGTGCGGCGGGACGGCGCGGCGGGCGGAGGGCGGCGGGGAGGGCGGAGGCTTCCATCTCTCTCCCTCGGGAGAACGCAAAAACCTAGATCTGCTCCTCTAGTCCTCTGTTGGGGTTGGGTGCCCTAGGAGGTCTAGGGGGTTTTGTTGTGCCGAGAAAGTTTGGGCCTGGCTGTCTCTCCGAGAAAGTTTGACCCGCTTTTGGGCACCCATGTTTTGTGTTTCATTTTCGTTCATTTTTGTTTTTCTTTTCTTTTTTCCTCTTTACTAAAAAATGTTCGGGATTAAAAAAATCAAAAATTTCATGAATTATTTTTACCTGCAAATTTTAAAAAAATTGTTCCCAATTTTTTTACAAAATTTTGATTGATTATACAGATGCTTGCTGATTTAAAAAAATGAATTAAAAATGTTTGCGGATTTCAAAATTGTTCGTCGATTTCAAAAAATGTTCCCAAATTTTTAAAAACTTTTATGACTAAAAAATGTTCACCAATTCAAAAATCATTCACGAATTCAAGTCGATTCAAAAAATGTTAACAGATTCAAAAACCGTTCACCAATTTAAAGAAATATTTGTTGATTCAATAAATGTTTGATGATTCAAAATATTCATGAATTTATAAAAAATGATTTTTAAAAATATTCACTGATTCAAAAAATATTTGCCAATTCAGAAATTGCTCATGAATCATAAAAAAGATCCTTAATTAAAAAACATATTTAGAAGAGGTAACAGAAAAAAAGAAATTAGAAGAACAAAACAGGTTGAGGGAAGGTTCTAGAACCTTCCAAACCATGTGGGAGAAGAACACATAATAACCCAAATATGGGTCAACCCATATCTAGCAAGGTCTCTCGTGAGGGGCGCGTGTGTGGACACTGTCCACCGACCCGCGCAATAAATAGGAATTCCGTTACACAACCTTCTCATTAATTATCTCCTCCTTCTGATTTAACGTGGTGGGCCCGTTCTTCCCCTACCCAACATAGTATCATAAGCAGTGACCTAGCTAGGCCCCAAGCTACCAGGGATGTGGCCTAGGGCGTAGCGGTGATACGTCATATTGTTTTTTATGCATAATAATGTTTTATGAAGTAGTTTTAATGCTTTTTGTCTCATAATGTGCAATGTTTACACAAAGAGGGAGAATGTCGGCGGATGGAATTCTGGACCTGAAAAAGCTACGTCAGAGTTACCTATTCTGCACATCTTCAAATAAACTGAAAATTTACGGAGAATTGTTTTGGAATATATAAAAAATACTGAAGCAAATAACTACTGGAGGGGGTCACCATGGTGAGCACAAGACACCAGGGCGCGCCTGGGGCCCCAAGCGCGCCCTGGTGGGTTGTGCCCTCCTTGGCCCACCTCCGGTGCCCATCTTCTGGTATATGAGTCATTTTGACCTAGAAAAAAATGAGAGGATGACTTTCAGGACGAAGCGCGACCGTCTCGAGGCAGAACTTGGGTAGGACCACTTTTGCCCTCTAGCGGAGCAATTCCGCCGGGGGAACTTTCCTCCTGGAGGGGGAAATCGAAGCCATCATTATCATCACCAACAACCATCTCATCTTTGGGAGGCCAATCTTCATCAACATCTTCAACAACACCATATCCGCTCAAACCCTAGTTCATCTCTTGTGTTCAATCTTTGTACCATAACCTCAGATTGGTACATGTGGTGCCTAGTAGTGTTGATTACATCTTGTAGTTGATTGCTATATGGTTTATTTGGTGGAAGATTATATGTCCAGATCCATTATGCTATTTGATACCCCTTTGATCTTGAGCATGATTATCATTTGTGAGTAGTTACTTTTGTTCTTGAGACCATGGGAGAAATCTTGTTGCAAGTAATCATGTGAACTCGATATGTGTTCGATATTTTGATGATATGTATCTTGTGCTTCCCTTAGTGGTGTCATGTGAACGTTGACTACATGACACTTCACCATATTTGGGCCTAAGGGAATGCATTATGGAGTAGTTATTAGATGACGGGTTGCTAGAGTGACAGAAGCTTAAACTCTAGTTTATGCGCTACTTCGTAAGGGACTAATTTGGACCCAAAGGTTTAATGCTATGGTTAGATTTATCTTAATACTTTTCTCGTAGTTGCCGATGCTTGCGAGGGGGTTAATCATAAGTAGGAGGTTTGTTCAAGTAAGAACAGCACCTAAGCACTGGTCCATCCACATATCAAATTATCAAAATAGCAAGCACGAATCGAATCAACATGACGAAAGTGACTAGATGAAATCCCGTGTACCCTCAAGAACGCTTTGCCTATATAAGAAACTGTTTTGGCCTGTCCTTTGCCACAAAAGAATTGGGCTACCTTGCTGCATTTTATTTACCGTTACCGTTACTTGCTCGTTACAAATTACCTTGCTATCAAACTACTCATTACCGACAATTTCAGTCCTTGCAGAAAATACCTTGCTGAAAACCACTTGTCATTTTCTTCTGCTCCTCGTTGGGTTCGACACTCTTACTTATCAAAAGTATTACGATTTATCTCCTATACTTGTGGGTCATCAAGACTCTTCTCTGGCACCGTTGCCTAGGAGTGAAGTGCTCTTGGTAAGAAAAAATTATTACTACGTGCTGAAATTTATTGTCACTTGTTACTATGAAGAATCATCATTTGAGGGGTTTGTTCGGGGTATCTTCACCTTGACCGGAACCACAATTAGTTGCCCCTCAACCTACTGCACCTACTGAAAATATTGGTTACGAAATTCCATCGGGTATGATAGAACAACTGCTAGCTAATCCTTATGTAGGAGATGGAACTGAACATCCTGATATGCATTTGATATATGTGGATGAAATTTGTGGATTGTTTAAGCTTGTAGGTTTATTCGGGGATGAAACTAAGAAGAAGGTTTTCCCTTTATATTTGAAGGGAAATGCATTGACATGGTATAGGCTATGCGATGATATCAGATCTTGGAACTGGAATCGACTGAAATTGGAATTTCACAAAAAAATTATCTTATGCATCTGGCTCATCATGATCGGAATTACATATATAATTTTTGGCCTCGTGAAGGAGAAAGTATCGCTCTAGCTTGGGGGAGGCATAAGTCAATGTTATATTCATGCCCCAATCATGAGTTCTCGAGATAAATTATTATTCAGAACTTTTATGCTTGGCTTTCTCGTGATGATCAATCAATGCTCGATACTTCTTGTATGAGTTCTTTTATGAAGAAGGCTATTGAATTTGGGTGGGATCTTTTAGAAAGAATTAAATGCAACTCAGAAGATTGGGAACTCGACGAAGGTAAAGAGTCAAGTATTAATCTTGAGTTTGATTGTGCTAAATCTTTTATGAATACCGATGCTTTTCAAAAGTTTAGCACTAAATATGGACTTGACTCTAAGATAGTAACCTCTTTTTGTGAATCATTTGCTATTCATGTTGATCTCCCTAAGGAGAAGTGGTTTAAATATCATCCTCCTATTAAAGAATAAATTAAAGAACCAGTAATAGCTAAAGATGAAACTATCATTTACAATGTTGATTCAATTGTGCCTACTGCTTATATTGAAAAACCACCTTTCCCTGTTAGGATAAAGGAACATGCTAAGGTTTCAACTATGGTTCGCAAAAGTAATATTAAAGCACCTAGACCCTCAGAACAAATCAAAGTAGAACCTAGTGTTGCTATGGTTAAAGATCTCTTGGTAGAAAATAGTGATGGGCATGTTATTTATTTCTGTGATGAAGTTGCTAGAATTGCCAAACCCGCTGAAAAAGATAAATATAGACCTGTTGTTGGAATATGCCTGTTGTCTTAGTCAAAATAGGAGACCATTGTTATCATGGTTTATGTGATTTAGGTGCTAGTGTGAGTGCTATTCCTTTTACCTTATACCAAGAAATTATGAATGACATAGCACCCGCTAAAATAGAAGACATAGATGTTACTATTAAACTTGCTAATAGAGACACCATCACACCACTTGGGATTGTTAAAGATGTTGAAGTCTTGTGTGGAAAAATAAAATATCCTACAGATTTTCTAGTTCTTGGTTCCCCACAAGATGACTTTTGTCCCATTATCTTTGGTAGACCTTTTTTGAACACTGTCAATGCTACTATAGATTGTCATAAACAAACTGTTAGTGTTAGCATTGGTGATGAGTCTCATGAATTTAATTTCTCTAAGTTTAATAGACAACCTCATAAGAAAAAACTATCTAATAAGGATAAAATAATTGGTCTTGCTTCTATTGTTGTGCCTCCTGCTGATCCACTAGAACAATATTTGCTTGACCATGAAAATGATATGCATATGCGCGAAAGAAATGAAATAGATAAAATATTCTTTGAACAATAACCTCTACTTCAACACAATTTGCGTATTAAAACTCTAAGAGGTCCTCCTCCACCTAAAGGTGATCCTGTGTTTGAATTAAAAACAATTGTCCGACACTTTGAAATATGCTTATCCTGATGAGAAGAAGATATATCATGTTATTATTAGTGCTAACCATTCAGAACATGAAGAAGAAAGATTATTGAAAATTCTGAAAAAGCACCGAGCTGCTATTGGATATACTCTTGATGATATTAAGGGCATTAGTCCCACTCTATGTCAGCACAAGATTAATATGGAACCTGATGCTAAACACATTATCGATCACCAACGACATTTGAATCCTAAGATGAAAAAGGTCGTAAGAACTAAAATACTAAAACTTCTGAAACCAGGTATAATCTATCCCATAGCTGATAGTAGACAGGCAAGTCCCGTTCATTGTGTCCCCAAGAAAGGAGGGATTACTGTTGTTCATAATGATAAAAAAGAACTTATTCCACAAAGAATTGTTACTAGCTATAGAATGGTAATTAATTTCAGTAAATTAAATAAAGCGACTAGAAAAGATCATTCCCCTCTATCTTGATCAAATGCTAGAAAGACTATCTAAGCACATACACTTATATTTTCTCTCGATGGATATTCTGGTTTTCTCAAATACCTGTTTCACAACCTGATCAAGAGAAACCATCTTTACTTGTCCTTTTGGAACTTATGCTTATAGAGGTATGATTTTTGGTTTATGCAATGCACTTGTTACCTTTTAAAGATGTATGACTGCTATATTCTCTGATTTCTGTGAAAAGATTGCTGAGGTTTTCATGGATGATTTTTCCATTTATGAAACTTCTTTTGATGATTGCTTAAGCAATCTTGATCGAGTTTTGTAGAGATGTGAGCAAACTAATCTTGTCTTAAATTAGAAGAAGTGCAACTTTATGGTAAATGAAGGTATTGTCTTGGGTCATAAAATTTCTCAACGAGGTATTGAGGTGGATAGAGCTAAAGTGGATGCAATTGAGAAAATGCCATGCCCTAAAGATATTAAAGGTATTGTAGTTTCCTCGGTCATGCTGGTTTCTATAGGAGGTTTATTAAAGACTTCTCTAAAATTTCTAGGCCTCTTACAAATCTTTTACAAAAGGATATTCCATTTGTTTTTATGATGCTTGTGTAGAAGCCTTTGAAACACTGAAGAAAGCCTTAACATTTGCACCTATTCCATTCGTCGCGAGTTTCTCGATTATATAAATTGTACTTTCCAATGATCAATCAACAGAAGTTTCCATTCACTCCAAACACGATGAGCACCCCAGCGATCGCCCTTCCCCCGCACCTTATTGTGTGCGATTATGCGATATGTGTGGATGTGGGTTGGGGTTGGTCTGTTCAGTCAGGGCAAGTCCTGAGGGGGCGGGAGGGGCGGCCACTCCGGGCCCCCATGATCGAGGGAGGGTGCCCCTCCAAGGTACGTACGTGTAGTTGTAGCATACGCACGCATCGCAAGGAGTTCCTATGTGCCCCATTCTATGTCAATCATTCTATGTCAATTGATGCGCGTTCGCATAGGGCTGCTCGTTCGCGGGCTTAGTGGGCCCATCTCGCTAGCGACAAGTAGAAAACGCTGGAATAAAAAAAGGTTGCATTGTCATGGTTTGAACCCAAGACCGGCCACTTGAGAGCATATGACTCTAACCAGTTGAGCTATTGACCTTTCTTGATTATAGTACAGCGCAACACCTTAAGAAACTCAAATGTTGATCCGAATGTTTTAAAAAATTCGAACACAAAACTTTTTTTTCGAAAACAAAACATTAATGTTTTATCAAACAGGAACATTTTTCAAATTTGTTAACAACTTTGAGAAAACGCAAACATTTTTAAACACGCAAAGGAATTTTGGGGAGCGAACATTTTTTAAACTACCCAAAACAGGAAAAGTTTTTCAAAAACAGGAACAATTTCCAAATTCCAAAACAAAATTTGGAAACACGAACAACTTTTGCATGCGAATTTTTTTTAATTTTTCCAAAAAAAAATTAAAACATGAAGGTTTTGGAATTGTGAACAGTTTTTAAAGCACGGATATTTTTTGAATCTTGAGAACAAATTTCGATGCACGAATAATATTTTAAAGCACGAACATTTTTTGAATTTTAAGAACGAATTTTGAAACGGAGAACAATTTTTAAAAATCTCAAAGAAATTTGGAAGTGTATTTTTTTAATACATGAACAAAAAATTGAAATCCGATACATTTTCTGAATTTCGTAAGTTTTGGGCTTTTCTGTGTAATCAGGAAAAAAATTAATGTTGAGAACACCTTTTTCGAAAACTAAACATTTTATGGAAACATGAACGTTTTGGAATTTCTGAACAATTTTTTAAAGCACAAACATTTTTTGAATCTTGAGAACAAATTTCAAAATGGAGAACAAATTTCGAAGCACGAACAAAATTTAAAAGCACAAACATTTTTTGGATCTTGAGAACAAATTTTGAAACGAAAAACAATTTTGAGAAATCCCTAACAAATTTGGAAGTGTGAAACTTTTAATACATGAACAAAAAATTGAAATCCGGCACATTTTCTAAATTTCGAAAGTTTTGCACTATTTTGTGTAATGAGAACAATATTTGAATTTTGAGAACATTTTTTTGAAAACTGAATATTATGAAAAAAGTTTGAAAAAAGGAGAAGAAAAGAAAAGGATATAAAAACCAAAGAAAGAAAATTTCTTGAAAAGAGAACTTAACTTGAAAAGGAAAACTGAAAGAAACAAAAATGTAACAAAAAGAAGAAAAAACCAGAAAAAGGAAGAAGAAAAAGAAAGAGTAATAAAATAAAAAGAAAAGGGAAAAAACCGGTTAAGGAACCTTCTAGATGGTTCCCAAAACTAGTAGAACCGGTGGGAACGCTCTAGAAAGTTTCGAAAACCGGATCCTGTACGTACGCCAAAGATGGGCCAGCCCCAATCGCTCGCTAGTTGCATCTCCTGTCCGATTCGTTGACAGTTTGATGCAGTATGCGTCAAATAGGTTTTCCCCGCATCGCAGCCGAGCACACACGTACGTACGTCGTAGACTCGTAGTGGTTTCGTTCCTCTCCGATCGCTGACTGCCAAAATGCTCTGATCTCTATCTCTACATCTACATCTACATCTACACTACTACTAAAAAGCAAACATAAGTTTTTCTAAAGCCACACAACAAATTGTACATGGAATAATTAAGACCTAGCAATTAAATCAACTTAACCACACCCTATTGCCCGTATTACGTCAAAGGTCTGTCACCAAATTAACGAATTACATTAAATGTTCTGCCGAGCAGACGCCGGGTGTGCCGATACTAGCGCTCGCTTCCGCTGATCTGGCGACCCCGCCCGCGACAACCCCGATTTGCGCGTCGATTCCACCCGACGTTGATGAGTTGGTTATCCCGATAATTTCTCTCTGCTCTAGACTCGGTCCTTTCCATCTTCCCACAAGCGTTGCAGGGTCCTATCCTCCGGCGCCGAAGGGGACGGAGGCCTGAAGAGCCACGAGTCTCGGAGGAGGACAAGCGGTGGGCGTAGTTGGTGGTCAACCGAGAGAGCGCGCACCTGTCGCTGTAGAGGAAGAAGCAATGCGCTCGCCGGCGCCCTTCATCGCATTCGCGCCTCCCCTCACTCCGGCACCGCGAGCCGCTTCACCAGCCGGATCCACTCGTTCTGGACATGCCGCTACTACATCCCACTTCTCGCATGGCGTCCACTGCCTGAACGCGACCACCACCGATCCATCCACGCGCGGACGTGCCAGCCTTAATGCCATCTCCTTCCACTTGCTGGCGTACTCCTCGCCTGAACGCCCGCCACATTCTAGATGTTGTGCCGCCTCAGCTGCCTGACGCCACCGATGAATCAGTTCTTGTTTTCCCCTTTATTCCATACAAGACGCAATTCCAAATGTTTTGCTTTATTAAGTACTGAACAAAGTTCAAGTTTGATCTCAGCGTATCATTGGCCTAATTATTAGCCGTGGAAGGGGACAATGATTGTGGAATTAGTGGCTTCTCCTTGATGACCCGTTATGACACAACAATGTTACACAGTGAATTGGAGTTTTTTGTAGCAACTAGGTGGTGGATCGGTTGAACTGATTTGAGAGGATTGTGCTTTGATTTTCAGACCTCTTGCAGCTTGAGGACGAGGTATGTGCCTCTCCCCTGGTTACTTGCCTGTTCAATTAACCATATCGGATTCGGTATAATTTTAACCCATTTGTAAGAAGAGATGGATCTGCCTCTAGTGGTGGGAGACAGACAATGCCTTTTGGTGCTATTTTCTACTCCCTCCGTTCTCTAATATTTGTCTTTCTAGTCATTTTAAATGGACACAACATACAGATGTATATAGACATATTTTAGAGTGTAGATTCACTCATTTTACTCTGTATGTAGTCACTTGTTAAAATCTCTAGAAAGACAAATATTTGAGAACGGAGGGAGTACTAAATAAGATATACGCATGTCTTCACACCGCCATTGTTGTATTGTGTGTGATTCGAAGTTTGGCAACCGGCATGATGTGAGAAAAAAACATCAGTGGATACCTCGACAGTTGGTTTGTAACTTTCGGCTGATGAGTGAATCTACATGTAATGTTTGCATCAATAAAACTGCAACCAAGGTTTGTTACATTACACGACAAGTTCTACCCGAATATCATGGATTTGTCTTCAGATAATGTTCTCTTAGTCGGATTGCGGCATGCAGCAAGGTGAGCAACCAATCATTGTCGGATTACGGATTCCGCAAAACCTTGAGAGGTTCGAACTCTGGGGTGCGTGCAGAGATCTCAACCTACCCAGCCTGCCTACTCGCAATCCTCCTAAGCCTAGCGCGACGAGCTCGAAGAGACAAAGAGACACAACAGTTTATCCTGGTTCGGGCCACCTTGCGGTGTAATACCCTACTCCAGCATTTTGGTGGATTGCCTTGGAGGGCTTTGGATGAACTAGTACAGTGGATCAACTGGCCTCAGGAGACGAGGTGTTCTTGAGCTCGATAGAGCTGAGGGGATGTGAACCAGATCAGATGCCCCTCTATGGTGGTGGCTAAGTCCTATTTATAATGGCCTCGGTCCTCTTCCCAAATGTTGGCGGGAAGGGATCCCACACCAGCCGGATTTGAAAGGGGCCAAGTAGTACAGCTTATCCTGACAAAAGTGGTCTTTGCCTGCGAAAAGCTGATATGTCCATTTTGCATCATGCTTTTATATCGATATTTATTGCATTATGGGCTGTTATTACACATTATGTCACAATACTTATGCATATTCTCTCTTATTTTACAAGGTTTACATAAGGAGGGAGAATGCCGGCAGCTGGAATTCTGGGCTGGAAAAGGAGCAAATATTAGAGACATATTCTGCACAACTCCAAAAGTCCTGAAACTCCACGAAAGCTATTCTTGGAAATAATTAAAAATACTGAGTGGAAAAAATACGTCAGGGGGGCCTCCACCTGTCCATGAGGGTGGGGGCGCGCCCCCCTGCCTCGTGGGCCCCCTGTTGGCCCTCCGGTGCCTATCTTCTGCTATATGAAGTCTTTCATCCGAAGAAAAACCATAAGCAAGCTTTCGGGACGAGACTCCGTCGCCACGAGGCGGAACCTTGGCGGAACCAATCTAGGGCTCCGGCAGAGCTGCTCTGCGGGGACACTTCCCTCCAGGAGGGGGAAATCATCGCCATTGTCATCACCAACGCTCCTCTCATCGGGAGAGGGCAATCTCCATCAACATCTTCACCAGCACCATCTCCTCTCAAACCCTAGTTCATCTCTTGTATCCAATTCTTGTCTCTAAGTCTGGGATTGGTACCTGTAGGTTGCTAGTAGTGTTGATTACTCCTTGTAGTTGATGCTAGTTGGTTTATTTGGTGGAAGATCATATGTTCAGATCCTTTATGCATATTAATACCCCTCTGATTATGAACATGAATATGCTTTGTGAGTATTTACATTTGTTCTTGAGGACATGGGAGAAGTCTTGCTATTAGTAGTCATGTGAATTTGGTATTCGTTCGATATTTTGATGAGATGTATGTTGTCTATCCTCTAGTGGTGTTATGTGAACGTCGACTACATGACACTTCACCATTATTTGGGCCTAGAGGAAGGCATTGGGAAGTAATAAGTAGATGATGGGTTGCTAGAGTGACAGAAGCTTAAACCCTAGTTTATGCGTTGCTTCGTAAGGGGCTGATTTGGATCCATATGTTTCATGCTATGATTAGGTTTACCTTAATACTTTTGTTGTAGTTGCGGATGCTTGCAATAGAGGTTAATCATAAGTGGGATGCTTGTCCAAGTAAGGAAAGCACCCAAGCACCAGTCCACCCACATATCAAGTACCGAACGCGAATCATATGAACGTGATGAAAACTAGCTTGACGATAATTCCCATGTGTCCTCGGGAGCGCTTTTCTTTATATAAGAAATTGTCCAGGCTTGTCCTTTGCTAAAAAAGGATTGGGCCACCTTGCTGCACCTTATTTACTTTTGTTACTTGTTGCTCGTTACCAATTACCTTATCACAAAACTATCTGTTATCGATAATTTCAGTGCTTGCAGAGAATACCTTACTAAAAACTGCTTATCATTTCCTTCTGCTCCTCGTTGGGTTCGACACTCTTACTTATCGAAAGGACTACGATAGATCCCCTATACTTGTGGGTCATCAAGACTCTTTTTTAGCGCCATTGCCGGGGAGTGAAGCGCCTTTGGTAGGTGGAATTTGGTAAGGAAAAATTTATATAGTATGCTGAAATTTACTGTCACTTGTTACTATGAAAAGTAATCCTCTGAGGGGCTTGTTCGGGGTATCTTCACCCCGACCAGTAGAGCAAAGAGTTGCTCCTCAACATACTGAACCTACTGAAAATGAAAATGTCTACTTTGAGATTCCTTCGGGTATGTTAGAAAAACTGCTAGCTAATCCTTTTGCAGGAGATGGAACAAAGCATCCTGATGAGCACCTAATCTATGTGGATAAAGTTTGTGGATTATTTAAGCTTGCAGGTATACCCGGTGATGTTATTAAGAAGAAGGTCTTCCCTTCATATTTGAAGAGAGATGCATTGACATGGTATAGGCTGTGTGATGATACGGGATCATGGAACTACAAACGATTGAAATTGGAATTTCATCAGAAATTTTATCCTATGCATCTTGTTCATCGTGATCGCAATTATATATATAATTTTTGGCCTCGCGAAGGAGAAAGCATCGCTCAAGCTTGGGGGAGGCTTAAATCAATGTTATATTCATGCCCCAATCATGAGCTCCCAAGAGAAATAATTATTCAAAGTTTTTATGCTCGGCTTTCTGATAACAATCGCACCATGCTCGATACTTCTTGTGTTGGCTCTTTTATGATGAAAACTATTGAACTCAAATGGGATTTATTGGAAAGAATTAAACGCAACTCTGAAGATTGAGATCTCGACGAAGGTAAGGAGTCATGTATGACACCTAAGTATGATTGTGTTAAATCTTTTATGGATACCGATGTTTTCCGTAAATTTAGCACTAAATATGGACTTGACTCTGAGATAGTAGCCTCTTTCTGTGAGTCTTTTGCTGCTCATATTGATCTCCCTAAGGACAAGTGGTTTAAATATGATCCTCCCATAGAAGTAAAAGTAGTTGCACCTATTAAAGTTGAAGAAAAGACCATCACTTATAATGATCCTATTGTCCCTACTACTTATGTTGAGAAACCACCTTTCCCCGTTAGAATAAAGGATCATGCTAAAGCTTCAACTGTGGTTCGTAAAAGCAATATTAGAAGCTATAAATCTCCTGAGCAAGTTAAAGTTGAACCTAATATTGCTATTGTTAAAGATCTCTTGTCTGATAATATTGATGGGCATGTTATTTATTTCTGTGATGAGGCTGCTAGAATTGCCAAACATTGTGCTAAAGATAAACATAGACCTGTGGTAGGCATGCATGTTATTTCTGTTAAAATAGGAGATCATTGTTATCATGGCTTATGTGATATGGGTGCTAGTGCTAGTGCAATACCTATTGACTCATACAAAGAAACTAAGCATGATATTGCACCTACTGAGTTAGAAGATATTAATGTCACAATTAAACTTGCCAACAGAGATACTATTTCACCAATGAGAATTGTTAGAGTTGTTGAAGTCTTGTGTGGGAAAACTAAATATCCTGCTGATTTTCTTGTTCTTGGTTCCCCACAAGATAGCTTTTGTCCCATTATATTTGGTAGACCCTTCTTGAACACAGTTAATTCTAGGATAGACTGTGAAAAGGATGTTGTTACTATTGGTCTAGGTGATATGTCTCATGAGTTTAATTTCTCTAAATTTCGTAGACAACACCGTGAAGAGGAATTGCCTAGTAAGGATGAAATAATTAGTCTTGCTTCTATTGTCGTACCTCCTAGTGATCCTTTAGAATAATATTTGCTAGACCATGAAAATGATATGTTCATGAATGAAAGAAGGGAAATAGATGAAGTGTTCTTTAAATAGAAACCCATCCTGAAACACAATTTGCCTGTTGAAATCCTAGGGGATCCTCCTCCACCCAAGGGTGATCCCGTGTTTGAACTAAACCATTGCCTGATACTCTTAAATATGCTTATCTTGATGAAAAGAAGATATATCCTGTTATTATTACTGCTAAACTTTCAGAGCATGAACAAGAGAGATTATTGAAAACTCTAAAGAAGCACCACGCTGCTATTGGATATACTCTTGATGATCTTAAGGGCGTTAGTCCCACTTTATGTCAACACAAAATAAATTTGGAGAAAGATGCCAAACCAGTTCGTGATCACCAACGACGGCTTAATCCTAAGATGAAAGAAGTGGTAAGAAAGGAAATACTAAAGATTCTTGAGGCAGGTATAACTTATCCCGTTGTTGATAGTCAATGGGTAAGTCCTGTCCATTGTGTCCCTAAGAAAGGAGGTATTTGTTGGGTAACGTAGCAGAAATTCAAAATTTTCTTACGTATCACCAAGATCTATCTATGGAGAGACCAGCAACGAGTAGAAGGAGAGGAGAGTTTGCATCTACATACCCTTGTAGATCGCTAAGCGGAAGCGTTCAAGTGAACGGGGTTGATGGAGTCGTACTCGTCGTGATTCAGATCACCGATGATCAAGTGCCGAACAGACGGCACCTCCGCGTTCAACACACGTACAGCCCGGTGACGTCTCCCATGCCTTGATCCAGCAAGGAGAGAGGGAGAGGTTGAGGAAGACTCCATCCAGCAGCAGCACAACGGCGTGGTGGTGGTGGAGGAGCGTAGTAATCCCGCAGGGCTTCGCCAAGCACCATGGGAGAAGAGGAGAAGAACTTGGGAGAGAGGGAGGGGCTGCACCAAAGGCATAAGGTGTGTTTGGGAGGCCCTCCTACCCCACTATATATAGGGATCCCAAGGGGGGGGGTGCGCCAGCCCCTAGGAGATCCAATCTCCAAGGGGGCGGCGGCCAGGGGAGGAGTCCTCCCCCCCCCAAGGCACCTAGGAGGTGCCTTCCCCTGCTGGGACTCTTCCTTTAGGGTTTCCCCAGGCGCATGGGCCTCTTGGGGCTGGTGCCCTTGGCCCATGTAGGCCAAGGCGCACCCCCTACAGCCCATGTGGCCCCCGGGGGCAGGTGGCCCCACCCGGTGGGCCCCCGGGACCCTTCCGGTGGTCCCGGTACAATACCGATGACCCCAAAACTTGTCCCGATGGCCGAAACAGGACTTCCTATATATAAATCTTTACCTCCGGACCATTCCGGAGCTCCTCGTGACGTCCGGGATCTCATCCGGGACTCCTAACAACATTCGGTAACCACATACAAGCTTCCTTTATAACCCTAGCGTCATCGAACCTTAAGTGTGTAGACCCTACGGGTTCGGGAGACATGCAGACATGACCGAGACGTTCTCCGGTCAATAACCAACAGCGGGATCTGGATACCCATGTTGGCTCCCACATGTTCCACGATGATCTCATCGGATGAACCACGATGTCAAGGACTCAATCGATCCCGTATACAATTCCCTTTGTCTAGCGGTATTTTACTTGCCCGAGATTCGATCGTCGGTATACCGATACCTTGTTCAATCTCGTTACCGGCAAGTCACTTTACTCGTTCCGTAACACATCATCCCGTGATCAACTCCTTGGTCACATTGCGCATATGATGATGTCCTACCGAGTGGGCCCAGAGATACCTCTCCGTTTACACGGAGTGACAAATCCCAGTCTCGATCCGCATAAAACAATAGATACTTTCGGAGATACCTGTAGTGCACCTTTATAGTCACCCAGTTACGTTGTGACGTTTGATACACTCAAAGCACTCCTACGGTATCCAGGAGTTACATGATCTCATGGTCAAAGGAAGAGATACTTGACATTGGCAAAGCTCTAGCAAACGAACTACACGATCTTTGTGCTAAGCTTAGGATTGGGTCTTGTCCATCACATCATTCTCCTAATGATGTGATCCCGTTATCAACGACATCCAATGTCCATAGCCAGGAAACCATGACTATCTGTTGATCACAACGAGCTAGTCAACTAGAGGCTCACTAGGGACATATTGTGGTCTATGTATTCACACGTGTATTACGATTTCCGGATAATACAGTTATAGCATGAATAAAAGACAATTATCATGAACAAGGAAATATAATAATAATACTTTTATTATTGCCTCTAGGGCATATTTCCAACAGTCTCCCACTTGCACTAGAGTCAATAATCTAGTTTACATCGCCATGTGATTAACACTCACAGGTCACATCGCCATGTGACTAATACCCAAGAGTTTACTAGAGTCAGTAGTCTAGTTCACATCACTATGTGATTGACACTCAATGAGTTTTTTTTTGTTTGATCATGTTGCTTGTGAGAGAGGTTTTAGTCAACGGGTTTGAACCTTTCAGATCCGTGTGTGCTTTACAAATCTCTATGTCATCTCCTAGATGCAGCTACCACGCTCTATTTGGAGCTATTCCAAATAACTGTTCTACTTGGAGCTATTCAAAATTGTTGCTCCATTATATGTATCCGGTCTCTCTACTCAGAGCTATCCGGATAGGTGTCAAGCTTGCATCGTCATAACCCTTTACGACGAACTCTTTTACCACCTCCATAATTGAGAAAAATTCCTTAGTCCACTAGTTACTAAGGATAACTTTGACCGCTGTCCTATGATCCATGTGTGGATCACTCTTGTACCCCTTGACTGACTCATGGCAAGGCACACTTTCGGTGCGGTACACAGCATAGCATACTGTAGAGCCTACGTCTAAAGCATAGGGGACGACCTTCATCCTTTCTCTCTTTTCTGCCGTGGTCAAGCTTTAAGTCTTAACTTCGTACCTTACAACTCAGGCAAGAACTCCTTCTTTGACTGGTCCATCTTGAACACCTTCAAGATCATGTCAAGGTATGTGCTCATTTGAAAGTATTATTAAGCATTTTGATCTATCCTTATAGATCTTGATGCTCAATGTTCAAGTAGCTTAATCCAGGTTTTCTATTGAAAAACACCTTTCAAATAACCCTGTATGCTTTCTAGAAATTCTACATCATCTCTGATCATCAATATGTCAACAACATATACTCATCAGAAATTCTATAGTGCTCCCACTCACTTCTTTGGAAATACAAGTTTCTCATAAACTTTGTACAAACCCAAAATCTTTGATCATCTCATCAAAGTGTACATTCCAACTCCGAGATGCTTACTCCAGTCCTTAGAAGGATCGCTGGAGCTAGCATACCTTTTAGCATCCTTAGGATTGACAAAACTTTTCTGATTGTATCACATACAACCTTTCCTTACAAAAACTGGTAAGGAAACTTGTCTTGACATCCATCTGCCAGATTTCATAAATGCAGCCAATGCTAACATGATTCCGACGGACTTTAAGCATCGCTACGGATGAGAAAATCTCATCGTAGTCAACTCCTTGAACTTGTGAAAAAACTCTTCGCCACAAGTCGAGCCTCATAGACGGTGACATTACCATCCACGTCCGTCTTTTTCTTAAAGATCCATTTATCTTAATGGCTTGCCGATCATCGGGCAAGTCCACCAAAGTCCATGGATCCGTTCTCGGATTTTATGGCCTCGAGCCATTTATCGGAATCCGGGCCCACCATCGCTTCTCCATAGCTCGTAGGTTCATTGTTGTCTAGCAACATGACCTTCAAGACAGGATCACCTTACCACTCCGAAGTAGTACGTGTCCTTGTCGTCCTACGAGGTTTGGTAGTGACTTGATCCGAAGTTTCATGATCAATATCATAAGATTCCACTTCAATTGGTGTAGGTGCCACAGGAACAACTTCCTGTGCCCTGCCACACACTAGTTGAAGAGACGGTTCAATAACCTCATCAAGTCTCCACCATCCTCCCACTCAACTCTTTCGAGAGAAGCCTTTCCTCGAGAAAGGACCCGATTCTAGAAACAATTCATATTGCTTTCGGATCTGAATTAGGAGGTATACCCAACTGTTTTGGGTTTCCTATGAAGATGCATTTTATCCGCTTTGGGTTCGAGCTTAATCCTGAAACTGTTTCACATAAGCGTCGCAGCCCCAAACCTTTAAGAAACGACAACTTAGGTTTCTCTAAACCATAATTCATACGGTGTCATCTCAACGGAATTACGTGGTGCCCTATTTAAAGTGAATGTGGTTGTCTCTAATGCCTAACCCATGAACAATTGCGGTAATTCGATAAGAGACATCATGGCATGCACCATATCCAATAGGGTGCAACTATGATGTTCGGACACACCATTACACTATGGTGTTCCGGGCGGTATTAATTGCGAAACAATTTCCACAATGTCTTAATTGTGTGCCAAAACTCGTAACTCAGATATTCATCTCTATGATCATATCATAGACATTTTATCCTCTTGTCACAATGATCTTCTACTTCACTCTGAAATTACTTGAACCATTCAATAATTCAGACTTGTGTTTCATCAAGTAAATATATACAACATCTACTCGAATCATCTGTGAAGTAAGAACATAATGATATTCACTGCATGCCTCAGCACTCATTGGACTACACACATCAAAATGTGTTACTTCCAACAAGTTGCTATCTTGTTCCATCTTTACTGAAACCGAGGCTTTTCAGTCATCTTGCCCATGTGGTATGATTTGCATATCTCAAGTGATTCAAAATCAAGTGAGTCCGAACGGTCCATTTGCATGGAGCTTCTTCATGCATATATACCAATAGACATGGTTCGCATGTCTCAAACTTTTCAAAAATGAGTGAGTCCAAAGATCCATCAACATGGAGCTTCTTCATGCGTTTTATACCATTATGACTTATATGGCAGTGCCACAAGTAAGTGGTACTATCTTTACTATCTTATATCTTTTGGCATGAAAATGTGTATCACTACGATCGAGATTCAATGAACCATTTATTTAGGTGCAAGACCATCGAAGGTATTATTCAAATAAATAGAGTAACCATTATTCTCCTTAAATGAATAACCGTATTGCGATAGACATAATCCAATCATGTCTATGCTCAACGCAAACACCAATCTCGGTGGTAGAGGGAGCGTGCGATGCTTGATCACATCAACCTTGGAAACACTTCCAACACATATCGTCAGCTCACCTTTAGCTAGTCTCCTTTTATTTCGTAGCTTTTATTTCGCGTTACTAACACTTAGCAACCGAACCGGTATCTAATACCCTGGTGCTACTAGGAGTACTAGTAAAGTACACATTAACATAATGTATATCCAATATACTTCTATCGACCTTGCCAGCCTTCTCATCTACCAAGTATCTAGGGTAATCTTGCTCTAGTGGTTGTTCCCCTTACAGAAGCACTTAGTCTCGGGTTTGGGTTCAACCTCGGGTTTCTTCATTGGTGCAGCAGCTGATTTTCCGTTTCATGAAGTATCCCTTCTTTCCCTTGCCCTTCTTGAAACTAGTGGTTTCATCAACCATCAACAATTGATGCTCCTTTTTGATTTCTACTTTCGCGGTGTCAAACATCGTGAATACCTCAAGGATCATCTTATTTATCCCTGATATGTTATAGTTCATCACGAAGCTCTAGCAGCTCGGTGGCAATGACTTCGGAGGAACTATCACTATTTCATCTGGAAGATCAACTCCCACTTGATTCAAGTGATTGTTGCACTCAGACAATCTGAGCACAAGCTCAACAATTGAGCTTCTCTCCTTACTTTGCAGGCTAAGATAATCGTCGGAGGTCTTATACCTCTTGACATGGGCACGAGCCTGAAATCCCAATTTCAGCCCTCGAAACATCTCATATGTTCCGCGACGTTTCGAAAACGTCTTTGGTGCCTCTACTTAAACCATTTAACTGAACTATCACGTAGTTATCAAAACGTGTATGTCCGATGTTCGCAACATCCACAAACGACGTTTGGGGTTCAGCACACTAAGCGGTGCATTAAGGACATAAGCTTTCTACTGATCGCATAATCGCTACTATCAACTTTCAACTATATTTTCTCTAGGAACATATCTAAACAGTAGAACTATAGCGCGAGCTACGACATAATTTGCAAAAGGTCTTTTGACTATGTTCAGGATAATTAAGTTCATCTTATGAACTCCCACTCAGATAGACATCCCTCTAGTCATCTAAGTGATTACATGATCCGAGTCAAACTAGGCCGTGTCCGATCATCACGTGAGACGGACTAGTCATCATCGGTGAACATCTTCATGTTGATCGTATCTTCTATACGACTCATGCTCGACCTTTCGGTCTCCGTGTTCCGAGGCCATGTCTGTACATGCTAGGCTCGTCAAGTTAACCCTAAGTGTTTTTGCTGTGTAAAACTGTCTTACACCCGTTGTATGTGAACATAAGAATCTATCACACCCGATCATCACGTGGTGCTTCGAAACGACGAACTGTAGCAACGGTGCACAGTTAGGGGAGAACACTTCTTGAAATTTTGTAAGGGATCATCTTATTTACTACCGTCGTCCTAAGTAAACAAGATGCATAAACATGATAAACATCACATGCAATCAAATAGTGACATGATATGGCCAATATCATTTTGCTCCTTTTTGATCTTCATCTTCGGGGCTCCATGATCATCATCGTCACCGGCACGACACCATGATCTCCATCATCATGATCTCCATCATCGTGTCTTCATGAAGTTGTCACGCCAACGACTACTTCTACTTCTATGACTAACGCGTTTAGCAATAAAGTAAAGTAGTTTACATGGCGTTCTTCAATGACACGCAGGTCATACAAAAAATAAAGACAACTCCTATGGCTCCTGCCGGTTGTCATACTCATCGACATGCAAGTCGTGAATCCTATTACAAGAACATGATCAATCTCATACATCACATATCATTCATCACATTCTTCTTGGCCATATCACATCACATAGCATACCCTGCAAAAACAAGTTAGACGTCCTCTAATTGTTGTTGCATGTTTTACGTGGCTGCTATGGGTTTCTAGCAAGAACGTTTCTTACCTACGCAAGACCACAACGTGATATGCCAATTGCTATTTACCCTTCATAAGGACCCTTTTCATCGAATCCGTTCCGACTAAAGTGGGAGAGACTGGCACCCGCTAGCCACCTTATGCACCAAGTGCATGTCAATCAGTGGAACCTGTCTCACGTAAGAGTACGTGTAAGGTCGGTCCGGGCCGCTTCATCCCACAATACCGTTGAAACAAGATTGGACTAGTAACGGTAAGCATATTGAACAACATCAACGCCCACAACTACTTTGTGTTCTACTCGTGCAAAGAATCTACGCAATAGACCTAGCTCATGATGCCACTGTTGGGGAACGTAGCAGAAATTCAAAATTTTCCTACGTGTCACCAAGATCTATCTATGGAGAGACCAGCAACGAGTAGAAAGAGAGTGCATCTACATACCCTTGTAGATCGCTAAGCGGAAGCGTTCAAGTGAACGGGGTTGATGGAGTCGTACTCGTCGTGATTCAAATCACCGATGATCCTAGTGCCGAACGGACGGCACCTCCGCGTTCAACACACGTACATCCCAGTGACGTCTCCCACGCCTTGATCCAGCAAGGAGAGAGGGAGAGGTTGAGGAAGACTCCATCCAACAGCAGCACAACGGCGTGGTGGTGGTGGAGGAGCGTGGCAATCCAGCAGGGCTTCGCCAAGCACCATGGGAGAGGAGGAGTAGGGAGAGAGGTAGGGCTGTGCCAGAACTTCGTGTATAGCTCCCATGCGCCTCCCCACTATATATAGGGGTGGAGGGGCTGGTTTCTTGCCCTCCAAGTCCATTGGGGCGTTGGCCAAGGTGGGAGGAAAGAAATCTCATTATTTCCTTCCCCACCGATTGTTATCCCCCCTTTTTAGGGATCTTGATCTTATCCCTTCGGGATATGATCTTATTCCTTCTAAGGGGGGATCTTGGTGCGCCTTGACCAGGGGTGTGGGGCCTTGCCCCCACTACCCACGTCCATGTGGGCCCCCCCATGCAGGTGGGCCCCACTCCGGAACCTTCTAGAACCTTCCCGGTACAATACCGAAAAATCCCGAACATTTTCCGGTGGCCAAAATAGGACTTCCCATATATAAATCTTTACCTCCGGACCATTCCGGAACTCCTCGTGACGTCCGGGATCTCATCCAGGACTCCGAACAACATTCGGTAACCACATACAAACTTCCTTTATAACCCTAGCGTCATCGAACCTTAAGTGTGTAGACCCTACGGGTTCGGGAGACATGTAGACATGACCGAGACGTTCTCCGGTCAATAACCAACAGCGGGATCTGGATACCCATGATGGCTCCCACATGTTCCACGATGATCTCATCGGATGAACCACGATGTCAAGGACTTAATCAATCCCGTATTCAATTCCCTTTGTCTATCGGTATGTTACTTGCCCGAGATTCGATCATCGGTATCCAATACCTTGTTCAATCTCGTTACCGGCAAGTCACTTTACTCGTTCCATAACACATCATCCCGTGATCAACTCCTTGGTCACATTGCGCATATGATGATGTCCTACCGAGTGGGCCCAGAGATAACTCTCCGTTTACACGGAGTGACAAATCCCAGTCTCGATCCGCATAAAACAATAGATACTTTCGGAGATACCTGTAGTGCACCTTTATAGTCACCCAGTTACGTTGTGACGTTTGATACACCCAAAGCACTCCTACGGTATCCAGGAGTTACACGCTCTCATGGTCGAAGGAAGAGATACTTGACATTGGCAAAGCTCTAGCAAATGAACTACACGATCTTTTGTGCTAGTCTTAGGATTGGGTCTTGTCCATCACATCATTCTCCTAATGATGTGATCCCGTTATCAACGACATCCAATGCCCATAGCCAGGAAACCATGACTATCTGTTGATCACAACGAGCTAGTCAACTAGAGGCTCACTAGGGACATATTGTGGTCTATGTATTCACACGTGTATTACGATTTCCGGATAATACAGTTATAGCATGAATAAAAGACAATTATCATTAACAAGGAAATATAATAATAATACTTTTATTATTGCCTCTAGGGCATATTCACACGTGTATTTCGAGTTAGCTTTTATTTCCGGATAATACAGTTATATAATAATAATACGTTAGCTAGTCTCCGTTTATTCCGTAGCTTTTATTTCGAGTTACTAACACTTAGCAACCGAACCGGTATCCAATATCCTGGTGCTACTAGGAGTACTAGTAAAGTACACATTAACATAATGTATATCCAATATACTTCTATCGACCTTGCCAGCCTTCTCATCTACCAAGTATCTAGGGTAATGCTGCTCCAGTGGTTGTTCCCCTTATTACAGAAGCACTTAGTCTCGGGTTTGGGTTCAACCTTGGGTTTCTTCACTAGAGCAGCAGCTGAATTGCCGTTTCATGAAGTATCCCTTTGTTCCCTTGCCCTTCTTGAAACTAGTGGTTTCACCAACCATCAACAATTGATGCTCCTTCTTGATTTCTACTTTCGCGGTGTCAAACATCATGAATATTTCAAGGATCATCATATCTATCCTTGATATGTTATAGTTAATCACGAAGCTCTAGCAGCTTGGTGGCAATGACTTTGGGGAAACATCACTATCTCATCTGGAGGATCAACTCCCACTCGATTCAAGTGATTGTTGTGCTCAGACAATCTGAGCACAAGCTCAATGATTGAGCTTTTCTCCCTTAGTTTGCAGGCTAAGAAAATCGTCGGAGGTGTTATACCTCTTGACGTGGGCACGAGCCTGAAATCCCAATTTCAGCCCTCGAAACATCTCATATGTTCCGCGACGTTTCGAAAACGTCTTTGGTGCCTCTACTCAAACCATTTAATTGAACTATCACGTAGTTATCAAAACGTGTATGTCCGATGTTCGCAACATCGACAAACGACGTTGGGGTTCAGCACACTGAGCGGTGCATTAAGGACATAAGCTTTCTACTGATCGCATAATCGCTACTATCAACTTTCAACTATATTTTCTCTAGGAACATATCTAAACAGTGGAACTAAAGCGCGAGCTTACGACATAATTTGCAAAAGGTCTTTTGACTATGTTCAGGATAATTAAGTTCATCTTATGAACTCCCACTCAGATAGACATCCCTCTGGTCATCTAAGTGATTACATGATCCGAGTCAACTAGGCCGTGTCCGATCATCACGTGAGACGGACTAGTCATCATCGGTGAACATCTTCATGTTGATCGTATCTGCTATACGACTCATGCTCGACCTTTCGGTCTCCGTGTTCCGAGGCCATGTCTGCACATGCTAGGCTCGTCAAGTTAACCCTAAGTGTTTTCGCTGTGTAAAACTGTCTTACACCCGTTGTATGTGAACGTAAGAATCCATCACACCCGATCATCACGTGGTGCTTAGAAGCGACAAACTGTAGCAACGGTGCACAGTTAGGGGAGAACACTTCTTGAAATTTTGTAAGGGATCATCTTATTTACTACCGTCATCCTAAGTAAACAAGATGCATAAACATGATAAACATCACATGCAATCAAATAGTGACATGATATGGCCAATATCATTTTGCTCCTTTTGATCTTCATCTTCGGGGCTCCATGATCATCATCGTCACCGGCACGACACCATGATCTCCATCATCATGATCTCCATCATCGTGTCTTCATGAAGTTGTCACGCCAACGACTACTTCTACTTCTATGACTAACGCGTTTAGCAATAAAGTAAAGTAGTTTACATGGCGTTCTTCAATGACACGCAGGTCATACAATAAATAAAGACAACTCCTATGGCTCCTACCGGTTGTCATACTCATCGACATGCAAGTCGTGAATCCTATTACAAGAACATGATCAATCTCATACATCACATATCATTCATCACATTCTTCTTGGCCATATCACATCACATAGCATACCCTGCAAAAACAAGTTAGACGTCCTCTAATTGTTGTTGCATGTTTTACGTGGCTGCTATGGGTTTCTAGCAAGAACGTTTCTTACCTACGCAAGACCACAACGTGATATGCCAATTGCTATTTACCCTTCATAAGGACCCTTTTCATCGAATCCGTTCCGACTAAAGTGGGAGAGACTGGCACCCGCTAGCCACCTTATGCACCAAGTGCATGTCAATCGGTGGAACCTGTCTCACGTAAGAGTACGTGTAAGGTCGGTCCGGGCCGCTTCATCCCACAATACCGTCGAAACAAGATTGGACTAGTAACGGTAAGCATATTGAACAACATCAACGCCCACAACTACTTTGTGTTCTACTCGTGCAAAGAATCTACGCAATAGACCTAGCTCATGATGCCACTGTTGGGTAACGTAGCAGAAATTCAAAATTTTCTTACGTATCACCAAGATCTATCTATGGAGAGACCAGCAACGAGTAGAAGGAGAGGAGAGTTTGCATCTACATACCCTTGTAGATCGCTAAGCGGAAGCGTTCAAGTGAACGGGGTTGATGGAGTCGTACTCGTCGTGATTCAGATCACCGATGATCAAGTGCCGAACGGACGGCACCTCCGCGTTCAACACACGTACAGCCCGGTGACGTCTCCCACGCCTTGATCCAGCAAGGAGAGAGGGAGAGGTTGAGGAAGACTCCATCCAGCAGCAGCACAACGGCGTGGTGGTGGTGGAGGAGCGTAGTAATCCCGCAGGGCTTCGCCAAGCACCATGGGAGAAGAGGAGAAGAACTTGGGAGAGAGGGAGGGGCTGCACCAAAGGCATAAGGTGTGTTTGGGAGGCCCTCCTACCCCACTATATATAGGGATCCCAAGGGGGGGGTGCGCCAGCCCCTAGGAGATCCAATCTCCAAGGGGGCGGCGGCCAGGGGAGGAGTCCTCCCCCCCCCCCCAAGGCACCTAGGAGGTGCCTTCCCCTGCTGGGACTCTTCCTTTAGGGTTTCCCCAGGCGCATGGGCCTCTTGGGGCTGGTGCCCTTGGCCCATGTAGGCCAAGGCGCACCCCCTACAGCCCATGTGGCCCCCGGGGGCAGGTGGCCCCACTCGGTGGGCCCCCGGGACCCTTCCGGTGGTCCCGGTACAATACCGATGACCCCGAAACTTGTCCCGATGGCCGAAACAGGACTTCCTATATATAAATCTTTACCTCCGGACCATTCCGGAGCTCCTCGTGACGTCCGGGATCTCATCCGGGACTCCGAACAACATTCGGTAACCACATACAAGCTTCCTTTATAACCCTAGCGTCATCGAACCTTAAGTGTGTAGACCCTACGGGTTCGGGAGACATGCAGACATGACCGAGACGTTCTCCGGTCAATAACCAACAGCGGGATCTGGATACCCATGTTGGCTCCCACATGTTCCACGATGATCTCATCGGATGAACCACGATGTCAAGGACTCAATCGATCCCGTATACAATTCCCTTTGTCTAGCGGTATTTTACTTGCCCGAGATTCGATCGTCGGTATACCGATACCTTGTTCAATCTCGTTACCGTCAAGTCACTTTACTCGTTCCATAACACATCATCCCGTGATCAACTCCTTGGTCACATTGCGCATATGATGATGTCCTACCGAGTGGGCCCAGAGATACCTCTCCGTTTACACGGAGTGACAAATCCCAGTCTCGATCCGCATAAAACAATAGATACTTTCGGAGATACCCGTAGTGCACCTTTATAGTCACCCAGTTACGTTGTGACGTTTGATACACCCAAAGCACTCCTACGGTATCCAGGAGTTACACGATCTCATGGTCAAAGGAAGAGATACTTGACATTGGCAAAGCTCTAGCAAATGAACTACACGATCTTTTGTGCTAGTCTTAGGATTGGGTCTTGTCCATCACATCATTCTCCTAATGATGTGATCCCGTTATCAACGACATCCAATGTCCATAGCCAGGAAACCATGACTATCTGTTGATCACAACGAGCTAGTCAACTAGAGGCTCACTAGGGACATATTGTGGTCTATGTATTCACACGTGTATTACGATTTCCGGATAATACAGTTATAGCATGAATAAAAGACAATTATCATGAACAAGGAAATATAATAATAATACTTTTATTATTGCCTCTAGGGCATATTTCCAACAGTATTACTGTCGTTCCTAATGATAAAGATGAATTGATTCCGCAAAGAATTATTACAGGTTATAGGATGGTAATTGATTTCCGCAAACTAAATAAAGCTACTAAAAAGGATCATTACCCCTTACCTTTTATCGATCAAATGCTAGAAAGATTATCCAAACATACGCATTTTTGCTTTCTAGATGGTTATTCTGGTTTCTCTCAAATACATGTGTCAGCCGATGATCAATCTAAGACCACTTTTACTTGCCCTTTCAGTACTTTTGCTTATAGACGTATGCCTTTTGGTTTATGTAATGCACCTGCTACCTTTCAAAGATGCATGATGGCTATATTCTCCGACTTTTGTGAAAAGATATGTGAGGTTTTCATGGATGACTTCTCCGTCTATGGATCCTCTTTTGATGATTGCTTGAGCAATCTTGATCGAGTTTTGCAGAGATGTGAAGAAACTAATCTTGTCTTGAATTGGGAAAAGTGCCACTTTATGGTCAACGAAGGAATTGTCTTGGGGCATAAAGTTTCGGAAAGAGGTATTGAAGTTGATAAAGCCAAAGTTGATGCTATTGAGAAGATGCCATGTCCCAAGGACATCAAAGGTATAAGAAGTTTCCTTGGTCACGCCGGATTTTATAGGAGGTTCATTAAGGACTTCTAAAAAAAATTCTCGGCCTCTGACTAATTTATTACGAAAAGATATACCGTTTGTCTTTGATGATGATTGTGTAGAAGCATTTGAGATACTTAAGAAAGCATTGATCTCTGCACCTATTGTTCAGCCACCTGATTGGAATTTACCTTTTGAAATTATGTGTGATGCTAGCGATTATGCTGTAGGTGCTGTTCTAGGGCAAAGAGTTGATAAGAAATTAAATGTTATTCAATATGCTAGTAAAACTCTAGACAATGCTCAGAGAAATTATGCTACTACTGAAAAGGAATTCTTAGCAATTGTATTTTCTTGTGATAAGTTCAGACCTTATATTGTTGATTCTAAAGTAACTATTCACACGGATCATGCTGTTATTAAATATCTTATGGAAAAGAAAGATGCTAAACCTAGACTTATTAGATGGGTTCTCCTGTGATACGTCTCCAACGTATCTATAATTTTTGATTGCTCCATGCTATATTATCTACTGTTTTGGACATTATTGCGCTTTATTATCCACTTTTATATTATTTTTGGGACTAAGCTATTAACCGGAGGCCCATCCCAGAATTGCTGTTTTTTTGCCTATTTCAAAGTTTCGAAGAAAAGGAATATCAAACGGAGTCCAAACGGAATGAAACCTTTGGGAACGTGATTTTCTCACCGAATATGATCCAGGAGACTTGGACCCTATGTCAAGAAAGAAGGGAGGAAGGCACGAGGTAGGGGGGCGCGCCCACCCCCCCAGGGCGCGCCCTCCACCCTCGTGGGCCCCCTGTTGCTCCACCGACGTACTCCTTCCTCCTATATATACCTACGTACCCCCAAACGATCAGATACGGAGCCAAAAACCTAATTCCACCGCCGCAACCTTCTGTACCCACGAGATCCCATCTTGGGGCATGTTCCGGAGCTCCGCCGGAGGGGGCATCCATCACGGAGGGCTTCTACATCAACACCATAGCCTCTCCAATGAAGTGTGAGTAGTTTACTTCAGACCTTCGGGTCCATAGTTAGTAGCTAGATGGCTTCTTCTCTCTTTTTGGATCTCAATACAATGTTCTCCCCCTCTCTCGTGGAGATCTATTCGATGTAATTTTCTTTTTGCGGTGTGTTTGTTGAGATCGATGAATTGTGGCTTTATGATCAAGATATCTATGAACAATATTTGAATCTTCTCTGAATTCTTTTATGTATGATTGGTTATCTTTGCAAGTCTCTTCGAATTATCAGTTTGGTTTGGCCTACTAGATTTGTTTTTCTTGCAATGGGAGAAGTGCTTAGCTTTGGGTTCAATCTTGCGGTGTCCTTTCCCAGTGACAGTAGGGGCAGCAAGGCACGTATTGTATTGTTGCCATCGAGGATAACAAGATGGTTTTTTTATCATATTGCATGAATCTATCCCTCTACATCATGTCATCTTGCTTAAGGCGTTACTCTGTTTTCTTGAACTTAATACTCTAGATGCATGCTGGATAGCGGTCGATGAGTGGAGTAATAGTAGTAGATGCAGGCAGGAGTCGGTTTACTTGTCTCGGACGTGATGCCTATATACATGATCATACCTAGATATTCTCATAACTATGCTCAATTCTGTCAATTGCTCAACAGTAATTCATTCACCCACCGTAAAATACTTATGCTCTTGAGAGAAGCCACTAGTGAAATATATGGCCCCCGGGTCTATCTTCATCATATCAATCTCCCAACACTTTATTTATTTCCTTTGCTTTTACTTTGCTTTTATTTTACTTTGCATCTTTATCACAAAAATACCAAAAATATTATCCTATCATATCTATCAGATCTCACTCTCGTAAGTGACCATGAAGGGATTGACAACCCCTTATCGCGTTGGTTGCGAGGAGTTATTTGTTTTGTGCAGGTACGAGGGACTCGCACGTAGCCTCCTACTGGATTGATACCTTGGTTCTCAAAAACTGAGGGAAATACTTACGCTACTGTGCTGCATCACCTTTCCTCTTCAAGGAAATCCAACGCAGTGCTCAAGAGGTAGCAAGAAGAATTTCTGGCGCCGTTGTTGGGGAGTCTACGCAAAAGTCAACATACCAAGTACCAATCACAATCCCTTATCTCCCGCATTACATTATTTGGCATTTGCCTCTCGTTTTCCTCTCCCCCACTTCACCCTTGCCGTTTTATTCGCCCTCTCTTTTCCGTTCGCCTTCTTCTTTTTGCCCCTTGCTCTCTGTGTCGTTATGTCTGAATTTGGGGAAATTATTGCCGATATGGACAATAATAATTTCATAGAGAATTCTGATGCTCCTGCTGAAGAACCCGCTACCTTGCATACAAAAAGATTTTGAATTGGTAGTGGTAATATTATTGGAAAAGGAGTTATTCAAGATTTCTTTACTTGTGCCGGTGCTTTGCCCTCTATGGGTGGTTCTATTCTCCATAGAACTAGTAGTCTTGCGGACGCTATTGCCATGCTTATAGTTGAACTTGAAAGGCAATTTATGCACATGCATCCTTGCATACAAAGAATTTTCTTAGAATTCTCTAATATTGAGCATTCTTCTGTTAAGCGTGCTGCCACTATCTTTTTGGCTCATGAGTTTAGATTTATAATAAAAGAGGCCAAAGAAATCTTTGCGCATTATAGGGTAGATGCTAGTCATCCTCCCATTAAAGCTATCCTTTTTAATCAAGAAGACATGATGCGTTTAGAATCTCTAGATCATATTGCTTATAATGAAAATCTTAGGAAAAAGGTTCCCGCCGTTGTTCTACTTGATAGAATTTCTGAGCTTAATGATGATTTTGCTATTCAGAATAATGGATTAGGTTTTCCTCTTGAACAAAGGCTTGTGACTTTTTGCCAAAAGAATGCTCTTAATGATGAATTGGTTGTGCACTACAAAGGGCCTAGGGAGGAACCCATACCTCCCGAGATTGATCTTGGGGACTTTTGTCCCATTAAATTTAGCCCTTTTGATTATTTTTGCTTGTCTCAAAGAAAACTTGCTGCTGAACGTAGAGAATATGAGAAAAGTTTTCATGACTTGCCATATCACTATTATGGCAATACCTAGATCTATCCTTGCTTTTTATGCCTAGCTAGGGGCGTTAAACGATAGCGCTTGTTGGGAGGCAACCCAATTTTATTTTTAGTTTTTTTTGCTTTTTCTTCTGTTTAGGAATAAATGTTTTATCTAGCCTCTTGTTAGTTGTGTTTTCATGTTTTAATTAGTGTTTGTGCCAAGTTAAACCTATAGGATCTTCTTGGATGATAGTTATTTGATCTTGCTGTAATTTCCAGAAACTTTCTGTTCATGAAAACATTGTTAAAACTCACCAGAATGTGATAAAATAGTGATTCCAATTGCTTTTGATCAATAAACAAATTGCCTAGGTCGTCCTATTTTGGCTGAATTTTTGGAGTTCCAGAAGTTTGCATTAGGTACAGATTACTACAGACTGTTCTGTTTTTGATAGATTCTGTTTTTCGTGTGTTGTTTGCTTATTTGATGAATCTATGGCCAGTAAAATAGTTTATAAACCATAGAGAAGTTGGAATACAGTAGGTTTAACACCAATATAAATAAAGAATGAGTTCATTATAGTACCTTGAAGTGGTCTTTTGTTTTCTTTCGCTAACGGAGCTCACGAGATTTCTGTTGAGTTTTGTGTTGTGAAGTTTTCAAATTTTGGGTGAAATCTTTTGATGGATTATGGAACAAAGAGTGGCAAGAGCCTAAGCTTGGGGATGCCCATGGCACCCCCAAGATAATATAAGGACACCAAAAAGTCAAAGCTTGGGGATGCCCTGGAAGGCATCCCCTCTTTCGTCTACTTCCGTCGGTAACTTTACTTGGAGCTATATTTTTATTCACCACATGATATGTGTTTCGCTTGGAGCGTCTTGTATGATTTGAGTCTTTGCTTTTTAGTTTGCCACAATCATCCTTACTGTACACACCTTTTGAGAGAGCCATACATGATTTGGAAATTATTAGAATACTCTTTGTGCTTCACTTATATCCTTTGAGTTATATAGTTTTGCTCTAGTGCTTCACTTATATCTTTTAGAGCATGGTGGTGGATTTGTTTTATAGAAAATATTGATCTCTCATGCTTCACTTAGATTATTTTGAGAGTCTTAAATAGCATGGTAATTTGAATAATCCTAATATGCTAGGTATTCAAAAATAGTAAAAACTTTCTTATGTGTGTGTTCAATACTAAGAAAAGTTTGATGCTTGATGATTGTTTTGAGATATGGAGGTAATAATATCAAAGTCGTGCTAGTTGAGTAGTTGTGAATTTGAGAAATGCTTGCGTTAAAGTTTGCAAGTCCCGTAGCATGCACGTATGGTAAACGTTATGTAACAAATTTGAAACATGAGGTGTTCTTTGGTTGTCCTCCTTAAGAGTGGCGGTCGGGGACGAGCGATGGTCTTTTCCTACCAATCTATCCCCCCTAGGAGCATGCGCGTAGTGCTTTGGTTTTTGATGACTTGTAGATTTTTGCAATAAGCATGTGAGTTCTTTATGACTAATGTTGAGTCCATGGATTATACGCACTCTCACCCTTCCATCGTTGCTAGCCTCTTCGGTACCGTGCATTGCCCTTTCTCACATTGAGAGTTGGTGCAAACTTCGTCGGTGCATCCAAACCCCGTGATATGATACGCTCTTTCACACATAAACATCCTTATATCTTCCTCAAAGCAGCCACCATACCTACCTATTATGGCCTTCCCATAGCCATTCCGAGATATATTGCCATGCAACTTTCCACCATTCAGTTTATCATGACACATTCATCATTGTCATATTGCTAGCATGGTCATGTAGTTGACATAGTATTTGTGGCAAAGCCACCTTTCATAATTCTTTCATACATGTCACTCTTGGTTCATTGCATATCCCGGTACACCATCGGAGGCATTCATGTAGAGTCATACCTTGTTCTAGTATCGAGTTGTGATCATTGAGTTGTAAATAAATAGAAGTGTGAGGATCGTCATTTTCTAGAGCATTGTCTCAAGTGAGGCATAAAAAGGCCATAAAAAGAGAAGTCCCAACAAAATGAGAGAAAAAGAGAGAAGGGACAATGCTACTATCCTTTGCCACACTTGTGCTTCAAAGTAGCACTGTAATCTTCATGATAGAGAGTCTCTTGTTTTGTCAATTTCATATACTAGTGGGAATTTTTCATTATATAACTTGGCTTGTATATTCCAGCAATGGGCCTCCTCAAGTGCCCTAGGTCTTCATGAGCAAGCAAGTTGGATGCACACCCACTTAGTTTCTTTTGTTGAGCTTTCATACATTTATAGCTCTAGTGCATCCGTTGCATGTCAATCCCTACTCCTTGCATTAACATCAATCGATGGGCATCTCCATAGCCCATTGATTAGCCTTGTTGATGTGATACCTTCTCCTTTTTGTCTTCTCCACATAACCCCCATCATCATATTCTATCCCACCCATAGTGCTATGTCCATGGCTCGCGCTCATATATTGCGTGAAAGTTTATAAGTTTGAGATTACTAAAGTATGAAACAATTGCTTGTCTTGTCATCGGGGTTGTGCATGATGAGAGCATTCTTGTGTGACAAAAATGGAGCATGACTAAACTATATGATTTTGTAGGGATGAACTTTCTTTGGCCATGTTATTTTGAGAGGACATAATTGCTTAGTTAGTATGCTTGAAGTATTATTATTTTTATGTCAATATGAACTTTTGTATTGAATCTTTTGGATCTGAATATTCATACCACAATTAAGAAGAATTACATTGAAATTATGCCAAGTAGCACTCCGCATCAAAAATTATCTTTTTTATCATTTACCTACTCGAGGACGTGCAGGAATTAAGCTTGGGGATGCCTGATACGTCTCCAACGTATCTATAATTTTTGATTGCTCCATGCTATATTATCTACTGTTTTGGACAATATTGGGCTTTATTATCCACTTTTATATTATTTTTGGGACTAACCTATTAACCGGAGGCCTAGCCCAGAATTGCTGTTTTTTTTTGCCTATTTCAGAGTTTCGAAGAAAAGGAATATCAAACGGAGTCCAAACGGAATGAAACCTTTGGGAACGTGATTTTCTCGCCGAACATGATCCAGGAGACTTGGACCCTACGTCAAGAAAGAAGGGAGGAAGGCACGAGGTAGGGGGGCGTGCCCTCCACCCTCGTGGGCCCCCTGTTGCTCCATCGACATACTCCTTCCTCTTATATATACCTACGTACCCCCAAACAATCAGATACGTAACCAAAAACCTAATTCCACTGCTGCAACCTTCTGTACCCACGAGATCCCATCTTGGGGCCTGTTCCGAAACTCCATCGGAGGGGGCATCCATCACGGAGGGCTTCTACATCAACACCATAGCCTCTCCGATGAAGTGTGAGTAGTTTACTTCAGACCTTCGGGTCCATAGTTAGTAGCTAGATGGCTTCTTCTCTCTTTTTGGATCTCAATACAATGTTCTCCCCCTCTCTCGTGGAGATCTATTCGATGTAATCTTCTTTCTGCGGTGTGTTTGTTGAGACCGATGAATTGTGGGTTTATGATCTAGATTATCTATGAACAATATTTGAATCTTCTCTGAATTCTTTTATGTATGATTGGTTATCTTTGCAAGTCTCTCCGAATTATCAGTTTGGTTTGGCCTACTAGATTTGTTTTTCTTGCAATGGGAGAAGTGCTTAGCTTTGGGTTCAATCTTGCGGTGTCCTTTCCCAGTGACAGTAGGGGCAGCAAGGCACGTATTGTATTGTTGCCATCGAGGATAACAAGATGGGTTTTTTATCATATTGCATGAATCTATCCCTCTACATCATGTCATCTTGCTTAAGGCGTTACTCTGTTTTCTTGAACTTAATACTCTAGATGCATGCTGGATAGCGGTCGATGAGTGGAGTAATAGTAGTAGATGCAGGCAGGAGTCGGTCTACTTGTCTCGGACGTGATGCCTATATACATGATCATACCTAGATATTCTCATAACTATGCTCAATTTTGTCAATTGCTCAACAGTAATTCGTTCACCCACCGTAAAATACTTATGCTCTTGAGAGAAGCCACTAGTGAAATCTATGGCCCCCGGGTCTATCTTCATCATATCAATCTCCCAACACTTTATTTATTTCCTTTTCTTTTACTTTGCTTTTATTTTACTTTGCATCTTTATCACAAAAATACCAAAAATATCATCCTATCATATCTATCAGATCTCACTCTCGTAAGTGACCGTGAAGGGATTGGCAACCCCTTATCGCGTTGGTTGCGAGGAGTTATTTGTTTTGTGCAGGTACGAGGGACTCACGCGTAGCCTCCTACTGGATTGATACCTTGGTTCTCAAAAACTGAGGGAAATACTTACGCTACTGTGCTGCATCACCTTTCCTTTTCAAGGAAATCCAACGCAGTGCTCAAGAGGTAGCATCCTGCTACAAGAATTTGATTTGCATATTGTTGATAGAAAGGGAGCTGAGAACCCCGTTGCAGACAACTTGTCTAGGTTAGAAAATGTTCTTGATGACCCACTACCAATTGATGATAGCTTTCCTGATGAGCAATTAAATGTTATAAATGCTTCTCGTAGTACTCCGTGGTATGCTGATTATGCTAATTACATCGTTGCTAAATTCATACCACCTAGTTTCACGTACCAGCAAAAGAAAAAGTTGTTCTATGATTTGAGACATTACTTTTGGGATGACCCACATATTTATAAAGAAGGAGTAGATGGTGTTATTAGACGTTGTGTACCTGAGCATGAACAGGAACATATCCTACGCAAGTGTCACTCCGAAGCTTATGGAGGACACCGCGCTGGAGATAGAACTGCACATAAGGTATTGCAATCCGGTTTTTATTAGCCTACTCTCTTCAAGGATGCCCGTAAGTTTGTCTTATCTTGTGATGAATGTCGAAGAATCGGTAATATTAGTAGACGTCAAGAAATGCCTATGAACTATTCACTTGTTATCGAACCATTTGATGTTTGGGGCTTTGATTATATGGGACCTTTTCCTGCCTCTAATGGATACACACATATTTTAGTTGCTGTTGATTATGTTACTAAGTGGGTAGAAGCTATTCCAACTAGTAGTGCTGATCATAACACCTCTATTAAGATGCTTAAGGAAGTTATTTTTCCGAGGTCTGGAGTCCCTAGATATTTAATGACTGATGGTGGTTCACATTTTATTCATGGTGCTTTCCGAAAAATGCTAGCTACATATGATGTTAATCATATAATTGCATCTCCTTATCACCCGCAGTCTAGTGGTCAAGTAGAATTGAGTAATAGAGAACTCAAATTAATTTTGCAAAAGACTGTTAATAGATCTAGAAAGAATTGGTCCAAGAAACTTGATGACGCATTATGGGCCTATAGAACTGCATACAAAAATCCTATGGGTATGTCTCCGTATAAAATGGTTTATGGAAAAGCTTGTCACTTACCTCTAGAACTAGAACATAAGGCTTATTGGGCTATTAAAGAGCTCAATTATGATTTCAAACTTGCCGGTGAGAAGAGGTTATTTGACATTAGCTCACTTGATGAATGGAGAACCCAAGCCTATGAAAATGCCAAGTTGTTTAAAGAAAAAGTTAAAATATGGCATGATAAAAGGATACAAAAGCATGAGTTTAATGTAGGTGATTATGTATTGCTATACAACTCTCGTTTAAGATTTTTTGCAGGAAAACTTCTCTCTAAATGGGAAGGTCCTTACGTTATCGAGGAGGTCTATCGTTCCGGTGCCATAAAAATTAACAACTTCGAGGGCACAAATCCGAAGGTGGTGAACGGTCAAAGAATCAAACATTATATCTCAGGTAATCCTATAAATGTTGAAACTAATATTATTGAAACCGTAACCCCGGAGGAATACATAAGGGACACTTTCCGGAACGTTTCAGACTCCGAAAAGGAATAGGTATGTGGTACGGTAAGTAAACCGACTCCAAAACAGTTCTAAAGGTAATTTTTCTCCGTTTTGGAATATTTAGAAAAATAGAAAAATAAGAAGCAGTCCGGGAAGGACACGAGGCCTCCACGAGGGTGGAGGGCGCGCCCTACCCCCTGGGCGCACCCCCTACATCGTGGGCACCTCGTGCGCTCTCCGGACTCCGTTTTCTTGCACGTTACGTATTTTGGTCGGTAAAAATTCATTATATAATCTCCCGAAGGTCTTGACCACCGTATCACACAATTATCCTCTGTTCTTGTTTCGAGCTATTTCTCTAACAGATCTAGATCATCATGACGTCTCCAAGCACCCCAAGGACAAGTTTTTTGAGAAGGTCATCAACCCCTACCTCGCGGAGGTGCTGCAACACCCTCAAACCATTGAGATGCGTGATGGGTTGCTGCACATCCGCGATGTTGAGGGACCACGGAGGACCGGAAGCATGGAGACAAGGCTTGAAGCAATGAAGCAACAAGTTTTCAAGTGCCAGGAGATGGTGGAGCATGGACTTGACTCCAATCACATAATGATCACGGAGTTCACCAACAACCACAAGCTGGATGCCAAGGACATTGGGGAGGCCATCTTCAAGCTCCACGAGAAAATAGAGCACCTCCAAGCCCAAATCTATGACCTGCAAAACCAAAACTATGAGTATGAATATAGATTCAAAAGAATGAGTTTGGCTGCAGATTTAAGGATCCCGGAGACTCGGTCATCTTTCTATGATGGTGAGCCTATGCCTTGGAAGATGGACGACAAGCCTACATCATCAACAATCCCTTCACCTACAAAGGAGACATAATCACATGGGTATGGGTACTCCCCTTGGCAACTGCCAAGCTTGGGGGAGGTGCCCCGGTATCGTATCACAACCACATCTCCTATCTTTACTATTTTCCTTAGATCGATCCTTTTGGTAATATCTTGATCTAGTAGAATAAAGTTTTGGTATGATCTAGTTTTGAGTTTTGCTTTATGATCCTTCTATGTAATCGAGTCCGTGAGCTATATATAATAAAGATTAGTGTTGAGTCAAGGGCTTGACTATTTTGCCATTATATTGAGGGAATAAAAGAAAAGAGAAAAGAATAAAAAGAAACAAAGAGATCATATTGATCTTATTGAGAGTAATGACTTCACATAGAAAGAGTATGATGATTAAAAATTGTTGGGAGTTGGCAAACATAGCTTTGGTCATCGTTGCAATTAATAGGAAATAATAAAGAAAGAGAGGTTTCACATATAAACATACTATCTTGGACATCTTTTATGATTGAGAGCACTCATTAAAATATGACATGCTAAAGAGTTGATGTTGGACAAGGAAGACAACGTAATGGGTTATGTTTTCTTATATCTGAGATAAAGTATATTGTCATGGATCATCCAACATGTTGAGCTTGCCTTTCCCCCTCATGCTAGCCAAATTCTTTGCACCAAGTAGAGATACTACTTGTGCTTCCAAATACCCTTAAACCAGTTTTGCCATGAGAGTCCACCATATCTACCTATGGATTGAGTAAGATCCTTCAAGTAAGTTGTCATCGGTGCAAGCAATAAAAATTGCTCTCTAAATATGTATGATTGATTGGTGTGGAGGAAATAAGCTTTATACGATCTTGTGATGTGGAAGAAATAAAAGCGACGGACTGCATAATAAAGGTCCATATCACAAGTGGCAATATAAAGTGACGTTTTTTCGCATTAAGATTTTGTGCATTCAACCTTGAAAGCGCATGGAAACCTCTGCTTCCCTCTACGAAGGGCCTATCTATTATTATTGTCTTCTACCTTATGCAAGAGTCATGGTGATCTTCACTTTTCCTTTTTACATTTTATCCTATGGCAAGCACAGGATGTTGGAAAG
>NC_041384.1:494297531-494334859 GCF_002162155.2 Triticum dicoccoides | reverse complement strand
ATGTGGGTTAGCATGAACTATTATTGTTGACATTACTCTTGAGGTAAAAAGTTGGGAGGCGAAACCATAAGCCCCTGTCTTTCTTGGTGTCCGATTAAAACTCCGTAACCACAAGTATTGCGTGAGTGTTAGCAATTATGAAAGACTAAATGATAGTTGAGTATGTGGACTTGCTAGAGAGCTCTGACATAGACTCTTTCTGATGTTATGATAAATTGCAATTGCCTCAATGACTGAGATTATAGTTTGTTAGTTCTCAATGAAGTTTCTGATTCATACTTTGCATTGTGAATAGATTATTACTTGAGCATAAGAAATCATACGACAATATCCATACATGCTGTTGTTATGAGAATAATCATGATGCCCTCATGTTCATATTTTATTTTATCGACACCTTTGCCTATAAACATGTGGACATATTCATCGTTATCTGCTTCCGCTTGAGGACAAGCAAGGTCTAAGCTTGGGGGAGTTGATACGTCCATTTTGCATCATGCTTTTATATCGATATTTATTGCATTATGGGCTGTTATTACACATTATGTCACAATACTTATGCCTATTCTCTCTTATTTTACAAGGTTTACATAAGGAGGGAGAATGCCGGCAGCTAGAATTCTGGGCTGGAAAAGGAGCAAATATTATAGACCTAGTCTGCACAACTCCAAAAGTCCTGAAACTCCATGAAAGTTATTTTTGGAAATAATAAAAAATACTGAGCGGAAGAAATACGTCAGGGGGGCCTCCACCTGTCCACGAGGGTGGGGGCGCGCCCTACCCCCCTGGGCGCGCCCCCTGCTTCTGCTATATGAAGTCTTTCATGCGAAGAAAAACCATAAGCAAGCTTTCGGGACGAGACTCCGCCGCCACGAGGCGGAACCTTGGCGGAACCAATCTAGGGCTCCGGCAGAGCTGTTCTACCGGGGACACTTCCCTCCCGGAGGGGGAAATCATCGCCATCGTCATCACCAACGCTCCTCTCATCGGGAGAGGGCAATCTCCATCAACATCTTCACCAGCACCATCTCCTCTCAAACCCTAGTTCATCTCTTGTATCCAATTCTTGTCTCTAAGTCTGGGATTGGTACCTGTAGGGAGTGGCGGACCTAGCACAGTGGGTCAGGGTGGGCCAACGGTGCAATTGTGCATTTAGATTTAGTTTTTCCTTTATTTATTCAAGACTTTTTGCTATGGTATAAATGCCATTTCCTAATCCCAGGGTGGGTCGTGGCCCACCCTGTCCACCCTCTACCTCTGCCACCGCCTGTAGGTTGCTAGTAGTGTTGATTACTCCTTATAGTTGATGCTAGTTGGTTTATTTGGTGGAAGATAATATGTTCAGATCCTTTATGCATATTAATACCCCTCTGATTATGAACAGGAATATGCTTTGTGAGTAGTTACGTTTGTTCCTGAGGACATGGCAGAAGTCTTGCTATTAGTAGTCATGTGAATTTGGTATTCGTTCGATATATTGATGAGATGTATGTTGTCTATCCTCTAGTGGTGTTATGTGAACGCCGACTACATGACACTTCACCATTATTTGGGCCTAGAGGAAGGCATTGGTAAGTAATAAGTAGATGATGGGTTGCTAGAGTGACAGAAGCTTAAACCCTAGTTTATGCGTTGCTTCGTAAGGGTCTGATTTGGATCCATATGTTTCGTGCTATGGTTATGTTTACCTTAATACCTTTGTTGTAGTTGCGGATGCTTGCAATAGAGGTTAATCATAAGTGGGATGCTTGTACAAGTAAGGACATCACCCAAGCACCGGTCCACCCACATATCAAGTACCGAACGCGAATCATATGAACGTGATGAAAACTAGCTTGACGATAATTCCCATGTGTCCTCGGGAGCGCTTTTCTTTATATAAGAAATTGTCTAGGCTTGTCCTTTGCTACAAAAAGGATTGGGCCACCTTTCTGCACCTTATTTACGTTTGTTACTTGTTGCTCGTTACCAATTACCTTATCACAAAACTATCTGTTACCGATAATTTCAGTGCTTGCAGAGAATACCTTACTAAAAACTGCTTATCATTTCCTTCTACTCCTCGTTGGGTTCGGCACTCTTACTTATTGAAAGGACTATGATAGATCCCCTATACTTGTGGGTCATCAAAAGCCTCTAGTCGTGACGCTACGGTGGGCTCGTTGATGACCTCCGTCCTGCCGTCCTGGCGGTCTTGGTCTCGTTGCACCAGAATGGAAACCTTTGGCCGATTCCTTGGGACTCCGCGCCTGCGGCTTGCCTCCTTTGCACCGAAGAGGAAACCTGCGCTCTGCGCCCGCCTGGCTCCCGCCTTGCCTTGGTCGTCATGGCTCACGTTAGTTGAGCCTCGTGAGGTATACCTTGCATAGAACTCTCCGCCCCTCGGGAGCCAGCCTGAAGAGGACTATCCCCTCGGGGGTCTTGGCGTCGTCCGCCTCGCGAGGCTTGGCCCCTCGTGAGGGTCTTGAGTTGTTGATGCTAAAGCTGGGCCGTACCAGGCTGTTGATGGAGCCACGCGGTGGGCCGCAGGCAGGTAGGGCTGGATACCCCATATACAGAACACCCACAGTAGGCCCCGGGCCCAGGCACGCTCGGACTTGGCTTCCAGGCGAAGCCAAAGGGCAAGTGCGGAGCGCCGCAAGCGCTAACCACCTGTGGCCTTGATGACGCGTGGCGATTGATGGGACATGGGCGACTCCACTTCCCCATGCTGCCTCGACGATTGTTTTCGTCTGACAAAAGGAGTGCCATCTGCCGCCAGGCTTTCATTTCCTCTTCTTCACCTTGCTCCAGATCCCCTTCTCCTAGCAGCGGAAGAACTCACCAGATTTGCCGATTTTCCCCTCCAATCCTTCGCTCAATGGCCGCTGAGAAGATGATACGTCTCCAGCGTATCTATAATTTTTGATTGCTCCATGCTATATTATCTACTTTTTTTGGACATTATTGGGTGTTATTATCCACTTTTATAGTATTTTTGGGACTAACCTATTAACCGGAGGCCCAACCCAGAATTGTTGTTTTTGCCTATTTCGGAGTTTCACGGAAAAGGAATATCAAACGGAGTCCAAACGAAATGAAACCTTCGGGAACGTGATTTTTAGGAAGATTATGACCCGGGGGACTTGGACCCTACGTCAAGAAACAAAAGAGGAGGCCACGAGGGGGGCGCGCCCACCCCCAGGGCACTCCCTCCACCCTCGTGGCCCCCCTGTTGCTCCACCGATGTACTCCTTCCTCCTATATATACCTACATACCCCAAACGATCAGATACGGAGCCAAAAACCTAGTTCCACCGTCGCAACCTTCTGTACCCACGAGATCCCATCTTGGGGCCTGTTCCGGAGCTCCGCCGGAGGGGGCATCCATCACGGAGGGCTTCTACATCAACACCATAGCCTCTCCGATGAAGTGTGAGTAGTTTACCTCAGACCTTCGGGTCCATAGTTAGTAGCTAGATGGCTTCTTCTCTCTTTTTGGATCTCAATACAATGTTCTCCCCCTCTCTCGTGGAGATCTATTCGATGTAATCTTCTTTTTGCGGTGTGTTTGTTGAGACCGATGAATTGTGGGTTTATGATCAAGATTATCTATGAACAATATTTGAATCTTCTCTGAATTCTTTTATGTATGATTGGTTATCTTTGCAACTCTCTTCGAATTATCAGTTTGGTTTGGCCTACTAGATTGATCTTTCTTGCAATGGGAGAAGTGCTTAGCTTTGGGTTCAATCTTGCGGTGTCCTTTCCCAGTGACAATAGGGGCAGCAAGGCACATATTGTATTGTTGCCATCGAGGATAACAAGATGGTGTTTTTATCATATTGCATGAATTTATCCCTCTACATCATGTCATCTTGCTTAAGGCGTTACTCTGTTTTCATGAACTTAATACTCTAGATGCATGCTGGATAGCGGTCGATGAGTGGAGTAATAGTAGTAGATGCAAGCAGGAGTCGGTCTACTTGTCTCGGATGTGATGCCTATAAACATGATCATACCTAGATATTCTCATAACTATGCTCAATTCTGTCAATTGCTCAACAGTAATTCGTTCACCCACCGTAAAATATTTATGCTCTCGAGAGAAGCCACTAGTAAAACCTATGGCCCCCGGGTCTATCTTCATCATATTAATCTTCCAACACTTTGTTATTTCCTTTGCTTTTATTTTACTTTGCATCTTTATCACAAAAATACCAAAAATATTGTCCTATCATATCTATCAGATCTCACTCTCGTAAGTGACCGTGAAGGGATTGACAACACCTTATCGCGTTGGTTGCGAGGAGTTATTTGTTTTGTGTAGGTACGAGGGACTCGCACGTAGCCTCCTACTGGATTGATACCTTGGTTCTCAAAAACTGAGGGAAATACTTATGCTACTTTGCTGCATCACCCTTTCCTCTTCAAGGAAATCCAACACAGTGCTCAAGAGGTAGCAAGAAGATTTCTGGCGCCGTTGCCGGGGAGTCTACGCAAAAGTCAACATACCAAGTACCCATCACAAATCCCTTATCTCCCGCATATGCCATTTGCCTCTCGTTTTCCTCTCCCCCACTTCACCCTTGCCGTTTTATTCGCCCTCTCTTTTTCGTTTGCCTCTTTTTCGCCTGCTTTTTGTTTGCTCGTGTGTTGGATTGCTTGTTTGTCACGATGGCTTAAGATAATACCAAATTGTGTGACTTTACCAATACCAACAATAATGATTTCCTTAGCACTCCAATTGCTCCTCTTACCGATACTAAATCTTGTGAAATCGATGCTGCTTTGTTGAATCTTGTCACGAAAGATCAATTCGCCGGCCTTCCTAGTGAAGATGCCGCTACTCATCTAAATAGCTTCGTTGATTTGTGTGATATGCAAAAGAAGAAAGATGTTGATAATGACATTGTTAAGTTGAAGCTATTTCCTTTTTCGCTTAGAGATCGTGCTAAAGCTTGGTTTTCGTCTTTGCCTAAAAATAGTATTGATTCTTGGAACAAGTGCAAAGATGCTTTTATCTCTAAGTATTTTCCTCCCGCTAAGATCATCTCTCTTATAAATGATATTATGAATTTTAAGCAACTTGATCATGAACATGTTGCAAAAGTTGCGAGAGGATAAAGTTAATGATACGTAATTGCCCTACTCATGGTTTGAATTTGTGGATGATTATACGAAAATTTTATGCCGGATTGAATTTTGCTTCTAGAAATCTTTTAGATTCAGCCGCGGGAGGCACTTTTATGGAAATCACTTTAGGAGAAGCTACTAAACTCCTAGATAATATTATGGTTAATTATTCTCAATGGCACACTGAAAGATCTACTAATAAAAAAGTGCATGCGATAGAAGAAATTAATGTTTTGAGTGGAAAGATGGATGAACTTATGACATTATTTGCTACTAAGAGTGTTTCTTCTGATCCTAATGATATGCCTTTGTCTACTTTGATTGAGAATAATAATGAATCTATGGATGTGAATTTTGTTGGTAGGAATAATTTTGGTAACAACGCGTATAGAGGAAACTTTAATCCTAGGCCTTATCCTAGTAATTCCTCTAATAATTATGGAAATTCCTACAACAACTCTTATGAAAATTTTAATGAGATGCCCTCTGAATTTGAGACTAGTGATAAAGAGTTTATGAATTCGCAAAAGAATTTCAATGCTTTGCTTGAAGAGAAATTGCTTAATGTTGATGAATTGGCTAGGAACGTTGATAGAATTTCTCTTGATATTGATTCTTTAAAGCTTAGATCTATTTCTCCTAAGCATGATATATATCAATGAGTCTCTCAAAGCCATGAGAATTTCCATTGATGAGTGCAGAGAAAGAACCGCTAGGATGCGTGCTAAGAAAGATTGCTTTATAAAAGCGTGTTCTTCCAATTTCTATGAAAATAAAGATGAAGATCTAAAAGTTATTGATGTGTCCCCTATTAAATCTTTGTTTTGCAATATGAATCTTGATAATGATGGGACTGAATATGATCCACCTTTACCTAGAAGGCGTTCCAAAAATTCAGAGTTTTTAGATCTTGATGCTAAAATTGATAAAAGTGGGATTGAAGAAATCAAAACCCTAGATGTTAAACCCACTATTTTGGATATCAAGGAATTTAATTGTGAAAATTGCTCTTTTATAGATTGTATTTCCTTGTTGCAATCCGTGCTAAATTCTCCTCATGCTTATAGTCAAAATAAAGCTTTTACCAAACATATCGTTAATGCCTTGATGCAATCTTATGAAGAAAAACTTGAGTTGGAAGTTTCTATCCCTAGAAAACTTTATGATGAGTGGGAACCTACTATTAAAATTAAGATTAAGGATCATGAATTCTATGCTTTATGTGATTTGGGTGCTAGTGTTTCCACTATTCCCAAAACTTTGTGTGATTTGCTAGATTTCCGTGATTTTGATGTTTGCTCTCTAAACTTGCACCTTGCGGTTTCCACTATTAAGAAACCTATGAGAAGAATTAATGTTGTTCTTATTGTTGCAAATAGGAATTATGTGCCCATAGATTTTATCGTTCTTGATATAGATTACAATCCTTCATGTCCTATTATTCTTGGTAGACCTTTCCTTAGAACGACTGGTGCAATTATTGATATGAAGGAAGGGAATATTAGATTCTAATTTACATTAAAGAAAGGCATGGAACACTTCCCTAGGAAGAAAATAAAATTACCATATGAATCTATCATGAGAGACACTTATGGATTGCCAACCAAAGATGGCAATACCTAGATCTATCCTTGCTTTTTGCCTAGCTAGGGGCGTTAAACTATAGCGCTTGTTGGGAGGCAACCCAATTTTATTTTTAGTTTTTTTGCTTTTGCTTCTGTTTAGGAATAAATCTTTGTTCTAGCCTCTGGTTAGATGTGTTTTTATGTTTTAATTAGTGTTTGTGCCAAGTTAAACCTATAGGATCTTCTTGGATAATAGTTATTTGATCTTGCTGTAATTTCCAGAAAATTTCTGTTCACGAAAACAATTGTTAAAAATCACCAGAACGTGATAAAATACTGCTTCCAGTTTCCTCTGATCAATAAACAAATTTCCTATGTAGTCCTAATTTGGCTGATTTTTTGGAGTTCCAGAAGTTTGCGTTAGTTACAGATTACTACAGACTGTTCTGTTTTTGACAGATTCTGTTTTTCGTGTGTTGTTTGCTTATTTTGATGAATCTATGGCAAGTAAAATAGTTTATAAACCATAGATAAGTTGGAATACAGTAGGTTTAACACCAATATAAATAAATAATGAGTTCATTACAGTACCTTGAAGTGGTCTTTTGTTTTCTTTTGCTAACGGAGCTCACAAGATTTTCTGTTAAGTTTTGTGTTGTGAAGTTTTCAAGTTTTGGGTGAATTTTTTGATGGATTATGGAACAAGGAGTGGCAAGAGCCTGAGCTTGGGGATGCCCATGGCACCCCCAAGATAATCTAATGACACCAAAAAGCCAAAGCTTGGGGATGCCCCGGAAGGCATCCCCTCTTTCGTCTACTTCCATCGGTAACTTTACTTGGAGCTATATTTTTATTCACGACATGATATGTGTTTTGCTTGGAGCATCTTGTATGATTTGAGTCTTTTACTTTTAGTTTACCACAATCATCCTTGCTGTACACACCTTTTGAGAGAGCCATACATGATTTGGAATTTGTTAGAATACTCTATGTGCTTCGCTTATATCTTTTGAGTTATATAGTTTTGCTCTAGTACTTCACTTATATCTTTTAGAGCATGGTGGTGGATTTGTTTTATAGAAAATATTGATCTCTCATGATTCACTTAGATTATTTTGAGAGTCTTAAATAGCATGGTAATTTGCTTAAATAATCTTAATATTCTTGGTATTCAAGAATAGTAAAAGCTTTCTTATGAGTGTGTTGAATACTATGAGAAGTTTGATGCTTGATAATTGTTTTGAGATATAAAGATGGTGATATTAGAGTCATGATAGTTGAGTAGTTGTGAATTTGAGAAATACTTGAGTTAAAGTGTGTGATTCCCGTAGCATGCACGTATGGTGAACCGTTATGTGATGAAGTCGGAGCATGATTTATTTATTGATTGTCTTCCTTATGAGTGGCGGTCGGGGACGAGTGATGGTCTTTTCCTACCAATCTATCCCCCTAGGAGCATGCACGTAATACTTTGCTTTGATAACTTGTAGAAATATGAGTTCTTTATGAATAATGTTGAGTCCATGGATTATACGCACTTTTCTTCCTTCCACCATTGCCAGCCTCTCTAATACCGCGCACTTTATGCCGGTATCATACACCCATCATAAACCTTCCTCAAAACAGCCACCATACCTACCTATCATGGCATTTCCATAGCCATTCCGAGATATATTGCCATGCAACTTTCCACCGTTCCGTTTATTATGACACGCTCCATCATTGTCATATTGCTTAGCATGATCATGTAGTTGACATCGTATTTGTGGAGAAGCCACCATTCATAATTCTTTCATACATGTCACTCTTGATTCATTGCATATCCCGGTACACCGCCGGAGGCATTCATATAGAGTCATATTTTGTTCTAAGTATTGAGTTGTAATTGTTGAGTTGTAAGAAAATAAAAGTGTGATGATCTTCATTTTTAGAGCATTGTCCCAAGTGAGGAAAAGGATGATGGAGACTATGATTCCCCCACAAGTCAGGATGAGAATCCGGACGAAAAAAAAGAAAAGAGGCCATATAAAAAAAAGAGAAAAGGCCCAAATAAAAAAAATGAGAGAAAAAGAGAGAAGGGACAATGTTACTATCCTTTTACCACACTTGTGCTTCAAAGTAGCACCATGATCTTCATGATAGAGAGTCTCTCATTTTGTCACTTTCATATACTAGTGGGAATTTTTCATTATAGAACTTGGCTTGTATATTCCAATGATGGGCTTCCTCAAAAATGCCCTAAGTCTTCGTGAGCAAGCGAGTTGGACGCACACCCACTTAGTTTCTTTTGTTGAGCTTTCATATACTTATAGCTCTAGTCACTACAAAAAAAGACACATCCATGTCATTTTGGGCCGAACGGAATTTTTTTCTGTCATACATATGACACTTCTATGACGATAATTGTGAAAAAACCCGGTATCATCATAGATGTGGTGGGCTCCTACTTCTATGACAAAAAATCATGATAGAAAATAGGCTTTTCGTCCTGGGCGGGCCGGAGACGCAGCCGCATGACATTCTTTGGGCCGTCCATGACAGAAAAAACCGTGGTAGAAGCGAGGGCGAGGAAAATTTCGGGGAGTTCCCGGTTACGGTGGGAGGTCGGGGGCCGAGCGATGCTCGTTTCTCTTGTACACATACGTGCGTGTGTGCGAGGCGTTGGCTTAACTGAACCCGAGCAAGGCGTTGAGCTCTAACTGAAGTCGAGCGATTGCACTGCAGGCTACGCGTTACTGAACCCGAGCGATCGATCGATGGCTGTTAACTGAACCCGATCGAGCAGTTCCTTCGCTACTGCTGCTAACTGAAGCTGATCGATGCTGCCTCTGGGATGAACAGTGAGCGTTGCAGGGGGGGTTGGATGAACAGTGAGCGGTGGCGTTGCCTCTGGATGAACAGGACCCCGTGGTGTGGTGGAGGGCTAGATGAACAGTAGACGGTGGAGGGGTGCCCGTGGAGGGGTGGTTGAACAGGACCCCGTGGTGTGGAGGGCTGGATGTACAACAGACCATGGAGGGGTGCCCGTGGAGGGGTGGTTGAACAGGACCCCGCGGTGTGGAGGGCTGGATGAATAATAGATGGTGGAGGGGTGGTTGAACAGTAGCCGGTGGAGTAGCGCGCGGTGGAGGCTGGATGAACACGAGCCTGTGGAGGCTGGAGGAGGTCGACGGTGGAGATGAACAGTATCCTGTGGAGTCCCGTTTTGCGGTACGCCACACCCCTCCCGATGAACAGGACCCCCGTTTCAACCGTAGCGCTCCATCACAAGTCCATTTCCTCCGTTTTGCGGTACGCCACACCCCTCCCGATCAACAGGACCCCCATTTCGACCGTAGGAGGTCCGTTTCCTCCGTTTTGCGGTACGCCAGACCCCTCCCGATGAACAGGATCCCGTTTCGAACATGGCCGGTTGACCACAAGGCCATTTCCTTCGTTCTGCGGTATGCCAGGCCTTGTTTCCATCGCCTGTTCCGTCCAAGCCCTCCCGATGAACACGACCACGCATTCCGTTGCCTCCCGATGAATACGACGCATTCCATTGCCTCCCCATGAACACGACACATTCCGTTCCCTCTCCATGAACACGACCCATTCCGTTGCCTCCCCATGAACATGACGACGATGTTGTTTCTCCGTTCCGACCTAGCCATGTACACGAGCCCTGACCATACGTATGCGCGAGTAGGCATTCGAGACCCCGCCCGTATGTACACATACGTGGCCGTATTTTCTTTCTTGCACCCTGGCCGCTGTACGTATGTGTACATGCTACGTGCGCGCCTCTACTACAACACGTGCGTGCCTCTACATCGACCAGTATGTACGTACACGTTCGCGACCAGAATGACAACGCTACGTACGCTTCGACCAGGTGGGTCCCGACTGTCAGGCACTTCCTTGCCTGCGAAGATGTAGCTGGTGGGTCCTAGCAGTCAGGGGGGCGAATCGTTTTGTTTTTTTGCCCGGCGCACTTCCTTGCGTGCGAAGGTGTAGCTGCTGGGTCCCAGCAGTCAGGGGAGCGAATCGTTTTTTCTTTTTTTTGCCCAGACGCACTTCCTTGCGTGCGAAGCTGTAGCTGGTGGGTCCCAGCAGTCGGGGGGCGAATTGTTTTTATGGACGCACTTCCTTGCGTGCGAAGATGTAGCTGGTGGGTCCCAGCAGTCAGGGGTGCGAATCGTTTTTTTCCCGGACGCACTTCCTTCCGTGCGAAGATGTAGCTCGTGGGTCCCAGCAGTCAGGGGGCGAATCATGTTTTTCACGAAATACGGTGGCCCGTCCGGTGGGTCCCCGCTGTCAGGTGGAGGAATAATTATTTTGCGCGTAATAAGGAGGCACTTCGTTGCGGCTGCCATGGACCCAGCTGTCAGCCTCTCCACGTACAGTCCACGTCCGATGGAAGTCGTTCCTTGACCACGTTGACCATGCCGCGCCGAGAGCACCAGGGCGGTGGACGACGGCGAGACCTAGGAAGGGGACGATGCGGAGCCGGGAAAGACGCGACAGTGGATGCACATGCAGAGAGGAGTACGAGGGTTCACTGGTTCGGCTGCGCTGCCGTTGCCGCAGAATAACAGGGGGTGTGGGTGAGTGGAGGGATGGCCTGGCCAGCGATGAGAGTAGTAGGGGGCGGTGAGGCCTCCGCGGCAGCACAGCCGGCCACGGGAGGCAGGAGCAGGCGGCACGACCGGCGCTGCTTTGGGCGGCTGGAGCAAGAAGACGAGAGGTTGAAGAAGCACGACGACCGTTGGATGGACATCGTACGGTCACTGCAGCTATAATCATTTATATTGACTAAGTTGACAAAGCCCTTGGCACGTCAACTTAGTAGGCCCACAAGTCAGCTTCCGAAATGGTGCGCCCCAGATGTCAGGGGGAGGAATCATTTTTTGGGCGGGTGAAGCTAGAATATTCAGGATTGAAGAAGAAGCATGGCATCCGTTGGATGGACATCCAACGGCCACTGCTGCTAGAACCGTGTGTTGACTATAAGTTGACAAAGCCTTGCATACGCGTCAACTCTGTTTTTTTAGGGGACGCGTCAACTTAGTAAGGCCAGAAGTGTGTGGCAGAGAACTTATAGCCCATTTGAGATTTGTAAGAATGTGTAGCCCATTTTTGAATTCTAATGGAATTTACTACAGCCCATTTACAGTTTGTTAAAAGTACAACCCATTTCAACCAAGCGTTCAAAGCAGAATTCAATAAAATTTCCCACATTTTGATGGGATCTGAAATATTTTATCACTAAATTTCTAGTCAGGTTAAATAAAATTTCAATATAAATTTATATTACGTAAAAATCCAACGAAACATTGCGCTCGCAACAATTAATGAAATTAAAATTTTCAATATCCAAAAATAATATTTTCTAAAGTAATCACGTGTTTGGTGCATTTTTTTATAGTTACTGCCCAGTTTTTTTAATTTACATCCCATTTATTATTTCTTAAAGCCCATTTTCTTGTTAAGCCTAATGCATCCCTCCTAGGAAAGATTTGCAGCCCAGCGGGGCGGAGAATAACAACTTGACCTTGCCTGGGTATTCCTAAAAAAAAGTATAGCTGCGCTAGCCATTTTCAGCTTAAAAAAATGGGTTAATTTGACAAATGCCACTCCAAATTTGGCGATTCCGAGAAATGCCACTGCAATTTCCAAACTTTGAAAAATGCCATTTCATACCATTTCTAGTGGCATTTTTCGAAGTCTACAGTGGGGTTTTTCAAAGTTTGCAAAAATTGCAGTGGAATTTTTCAAAGTCTGGAAATTGCAATGACATTTTTATGAATCACCATAATTGGAGTGACATTTATCTAATTAACCCAAAAAATTAATATCTGGGCTGGATATCTGGCCTGGGCTAGACGGGCCACAACCCGCCCAGTTAATGCCTGCAACGATGTTTTCGTTGTTGTTCAGAGGAGAAAAATTAATATCTGGGCTAAACATCGAAAAACTCTGCAGTGCTCACACCTCAAAAACACAAATACTGCTCGAGTTGCTTGGTCCCAGCTGTCGGCCGCTTCTTTTGCAATTCTCTCGTTTATTGACTACTACATAGGTTGACAATGGTGTGGGACCGTGATGTCAGGAAACCAGGAGGAAGCAAAATAAATTATAGTTATATATATACATATATATATATATATAATAAGGAGGCACTTGCGTACATGAGGCTATGGACCTGGTGGGTCCCCATTGTCATCCTCTCCAAGTAAAGTCATCTCCTCGCCCGCGCGCTCTTTCCGCCCGAAACAGTCAGCGCCACCCGCCCCGCTTCCCGGTGCAGTCGATTGTTCCGCCTTCAAACGACACAAGTGCCGTCCGTCCGTCCATCTGCCGCCCACATTAATGATACGCGGTTGCCGAGGCGGCTACTCCGGCGCCACACGTCTGTCCCTCCGCCCGCCCACCATTGCTATATAAACTACTGCACCGGCTGATGAAGCTATGTACGTAGGGTAGGGGCATGGACCTGTCCTAAGTGCCCTACCCAAGGACATCCCTAGAAGAAGTCACCTTTCAATCGACTTGGAGGTATCCCACTCGACGGATTCAAGACACTCGACCACGGAGCTATCACTCGACCATGAAGCCAACCACTCGACTGATAGTAGATCTAAAGTCACTCCGCACACAAACGGTCGGTCATTAAGTAGCTTTTATGGTCATCATAGCACTTTATTAGGGGCATTACCAGTAACGCCCAGCCTTAATGTACTTTAAACCCTGCATTACTGAGGGCTGGAGGGGCCTGGCGAACTCTATATAAGCCACCCCCTCCTCAGTGTCAAGGGTTCGCACCCCTGTTACTCATACGCACATAATTCAATCGACCGCCTCCGGGCACCGAGAGGTAGGGCTGTTACTTCCTCCGAGAAGGGCCTGAACTCGTAAACCACGTGTACTTACAACTCCTCCATAGCTAAGATCTAGCCTCTCCATTCATACCCCCCTACATTACTATCAGAGTTAGAACCACGACAGTTGGTGCCGTCCGTGGGGAAGGAGTCTTAGCGCCTAGTTGGAGAAGTTGCGATTTTTTCGATCTCTTTGATCATGGTTTTGAGCGGAGTTTTGGTTGAGGGCTGCGAGATCCATCTCGGCGCGCTCACGTTCATCGCCGATGACTCTGCTTGGCTCCAGGAGGCTCCACTCGACGTCGACGCGCTCCCCGTCCGCGGGGCGACGCACTTTCGCGCATGCGTCCGCGGTGTCCTCCTGCGGCAGCCGTCGACCCAGTATCGATCGGCTCCTGTGGCGTCCTCCCGCTCTGTCTCTTGCTAGCGCAAGCGCTCTGGTCGGTCGAGGCTTTAGAGGTGGGTGAGACATGCGGTGGCCCGCCAGTCGGCCACCCCACAAGTCACGGCGATCGAGCCCGACGAATCGCTCTACGGCCTGTTCGACTGGCTCCGCAGAGACTGCGTCCGAATGCGACAGCAGTGACCCAGCGGCGGAGGTTTTGGTAATCAATGGACCACGCAGTCCTCCCGGTTTTCCCCGCACTGACGGAGGCGCGGGTGGAGGCGACCCGTCGCATCCCCATGAGGAGTATCTTCCCGAGCCTCTCATGTCACTGCAGAGGGAGGAACTTCGTCGCCGGAACATGGACGCACTTCACACTCCTATAGTTGGAGAAACCCCTGAGGCCCGTGCCTTGGAGGACGCACGCTTAGCTAACTTGGCTGAGCGCACTCGACTGGAGAACCTCCAGCAAGCACTCGACAAGCGGGCGCGTCAACGGGTTCCAGAATCCAGTCGACGTCAGCTCTTTCCGCCCCCGCAGGTATATCGAACTCCGATTCAGAATTTGGCAGCTGCAGCCCGTATAGCAGAGTCAATTCAGCCCTCCCAGTCAGAAGCTGGCAGAGGCTTGTTGCAAATCAGAGCGTTGCTCCGGGCAGCAGGAGACCAGAATTCCGCCGTTTCCCAGTCGCGGAACAGGATCCATAGCCGATCCATTGCAGCAGACACAGTCTAGTCGGCTCACAGCCCAAGATCACCCCCGAGGCGTGAGGGACGTGGAGACCGGCATGATCAGCACAGAAGGAATGAGCAGTATGATCACCGATTTGATCGTGACGATCGACGTTGAGTGCCCACCCTCCCCCGAGCAGTGGATCGTATGTGCCTCAACAGCAAGATGACAGACGCCCTCATAGTGTTGGGCGGAGGATTCCAGTCGACCCTAGAGAACCAGGCTTTGATGCGAGATCTATTCTCGTTCAAGGTTTGGTCGACAGGAATAGGGCTCACCGAGAAGGTCACGACAGGGATGCACCTACCAGTAGCAGAGTACATGTCTCAGGGCTAGAGTGTTTCAGTCGAGCCATCAGAGCCACTGTGGTTCCTCCCAACTTCAGGTTGGCGACTGGGGTTAGTAAGTTCACTGGTGAGTCCAAGCCCGATACTTGGCTCGAAGACTACCGAGTGGCTGTCCAGATTGGCGGTGGCAATGATGAGGTGGCCATGAAGCACCTACCTCTCATGTTAGAGGGCTCGGCCAGAGCGTGGCTGAATCAGTTAGCGCCCAGCAGCATTTACACTTGGGAGGATCTCTCCCGAGTGTTTGTCACAACATTTGAGGGAACATGCAAGCGGCCTGTAGGTCTCACGGAACTACGGTCTTGCGTGCAGAAACCGAATGAAACTCTGAGGGATTACATCCAGAGGTGGATTACATTGCATCACACCATTGAAAATGTGCCGGATCATCAAGCAGTCTGTGCCTTTAAAGAAGGCGTTAAGTACAGAGAATTGAATCTGAAGTTCGGTCGAACCGAAGAAATGTCTCTGAATCGGATGATGGAGATTGCCACCAAATACGCTAATGGTGAAGATGAGGATCGACTCCGAAGTGGAAAGCATAAGTCAGTCGCCCAGGAAACCGGAGGAAATTCCAGTCGGAAACAGAAGCGGAAAGCCGAGCCAGCTGCTCCTGGGGAGGCCCTGGCCGTAACCCAAGGAAAGTTTAAGGGAAAACCCAAAGGACCTTGGAACCCCAAGAAAGTTAAAGACCAAGATGGAAATGATGTTTTGGATCTGCCGTGTCACATCCACACTAAGAAAGATGAAGAGGGTAAACTTATTTACCCAAAGCATACCACTCGACAGTGTCGGCTCCTGATACAGCAATTCCAGGGCAAATAGTCCAAAGATAAAGAGAAGGAGTCAGATAAAGTTGAGGACAAGGAAGATAGTGATGGATACCCCCAGGTCAATTCCACCTTGATGATTTTTGCTGATGTCGAAAGCAAAAGTCGACTGGAAGTTATCAACCGTGAAGTGAATATGGTTGCTCCGGCGACGCCCAGTTATCTGAAGTGGTTTCAGACTGCCATCACATTCGACCAGTCTGATCACCCTACGCATATTGCCACCCCTGGGAGGCAAGCTTTGGTGGTTGACCCAGTTGTCGAAGGCACTCGACTGACCAAGGTCCTGATGGATGGTGGTAGTGGTTTGAACATACTGTATGCAGAGACATTGAAAGGGATGGGCATTTCGATGTCCAGACTCAGTACCAGCAACATGAGTTTCCATGGGGTCATCCCTGGGAACAAAGCCGAGTCACTCGGCCAAATTGCTCTTGATGTGGTTTTCGGTGATTCCAAGAATTACCGGAAGGAAAAGTTCACATTCGAAGTTGTGGATTTCTAGAGTGCTTATCACGCTATTCTGGGCAGGCCAGCTTATGCACGTTTCATGGCTCGACCATGTTATGTATATCTCAAATTGAAGATGCCCGGTCCCAAAGGTGTGATCACTATTACGGGTAATCGGAAGAAGGCAGAAGAGTGTTTTCAGAAAGGCTCAAAGATTGCTGATGCTCAGATGGCAGTGGTCGAGCTGCAAGAGTATCAAAAGACTGCAGATCCGAGTGAGTTGCTACGAGCCAAGAAGCCTGCTTCAGAATCAGCTTTTCAGTCGTCCGGTGAAACGAAGCTAGTTCACATTCACCCGACCGATCCCAATGCTGTTCTGACTCATATTTCAACGACACTCGACTCCAAAGAGGAAGAAGCGCTCATCTAGTTCCTCCGTGAGAACTGGGACATCTTCGCATGGAAGCCTTCTAACATGCCTGGAGTTCCCAGGGGGCTGGCTGAGCACCGTCTACGAGTTGACCCAAAGGTTAAACCTGTCAAAGAACATCTTCGACGGTCCGCCGTCCAAAAGAGAAAAGCCATTAGCGAGGAGGTGGCTCGGCTCCTTGCAGCGGAGTTTATCCGAGAGATTTACCACTCCGAGTGGCTCGCCAATGTTGTCATGGTCCCCAAGAAGGACAAGTCACTTCGCATGTGCATTGACTTTAAACATATCAATCGGGCATGTCCGAAAGATCATTTTCCTCTACCCCGCATCGACCAGATAGTCGACTCGACTGCGGGATGTGAGCGTTTGTCTTTTCTAGACGCCTATTCCGGGTACCATCAGATCCGTCTGTACGGGCCCGACGAGATCAAAACAGCTTTCATCACTCCATTCGGGTGCTTCTGTTATGTCACCATGCCATTCGGCCTCAAGAATGCCGGAGCCACGTTCATGAGGATGATTCAGAAGTGTTTGCTCACTCAAATCAGTCGGAATGTGGAAGCATACATGGATGATATTGTGGTCAAGTCACGGAAGGGTTCCGACCTGCTGACTGACCTTGCTGAAACCTTTGCCAACCTTAGGAGGTATGATATCAAGCTCAACCCATCAAAGTGCACATTCGGAGTCCCAGGTGGAAAGTTACTTGGTTTTCTCGTTTCTGAACGAGGAATCGATGCCAATCCAGAAAAGGTTGGAACTATACTCCGGATGAAGCGTCCTGTGCGTGTGCACGACATCCAGAAGCTTACAGGGTGCTTGGCCGCTTTAAGTCGATTCATCTCTCATCTCGGTGAAAAGGCATTGCCTCTTTACCGACTGATGAAGAAGTCAGACAAGTTCGAGTGGACTCCAGAAGCTGATGCAACGTTTGCAGAGCTCAAAGCCCTGCTCTCCACCCAGCCGGTGCTTGCTGCCCCAATCAGCAAAGAGCCTTTATTGCTTTACATTGCAGCCACATGACAAGTTGTCAGTACAGTACTTACGGTCGAGCGGGAAGAAGAAGGAAAGGCCTTCAAAGTTCAGCGCCCAGTATATTATGTTTCTGAAGTTTTGACTCCATCAAAGCAAATATATCCTCATTACCAGAAGCTTGCATATGGGATTTATATGATCACAAAGAAGGTTGCACATTACTTCTCTGATCATTCCATTACAGTCGTCAGCGACGCTCCACTGTCAGAGATTTTGCACAACAGAGACGCAACTGGTCGAGTGGCAAAATGGGCGATTGAACTTATTCCCCTAGATATTAAGTTTGAGGCAAAGAAAGCTATCAAGTCCCAAGCAATTGCAGATTTCGTCGCCGAGTGGATTGAACAACAACTTCCGACTCAAGTTCACTCGGAGCACTGGACCATGTTCTTCGATGGATCTAAGATGCTGAATGGTTCCGGTGCTGGGGTGGTATTGGTTTCCCCCCGAGGAGATAAGCTCAGATACTCCAGATTCACTTTGATTCCTCCAATAACAAAGAAGAATATGAAGCACTTTTATACGGGTTGCGCATGGCCATTTCACTCGGCGTCCGTCGCCTCATGGTCTATGGCGACTCAGATTTGGTGGTAAATCAGGTGATGAAGGAATGGGACGTCAGAAGCCCAGCTATGACTGGTTATTGCAATGCGGTGAGAAAGTTAGAGAAGAAATTCGAGGGGTTAGAGCTTCATCACATACCCCGACTGAAAAATCAAGCAGCTGATGATTTGGCGAAGATAGGTTCCAAGAGAGAAGCTATTCCTAGCAATGTGTTTCTGGAACACATCCACTCGCCTTCAGTTCAGGAGGATCCTTTTACAGATGAAGCCCCGCAGCCAAAGAGTGCCACGGATCCGACTGAAGTCGAAATTCCAGCAATGGTCGACCTAATCATGGAAGTCTTCGCAATCACTCCCAAATGGACGATACCGTACATTGCGTATATCCTGAGGAAAGAACTCCCGGAAGACGAGGAAGAGGCTCGATAGATCGTCCGTCGATCCAAAGCCTTTACAGTCATAAAGGGACAGTTATATAGAGAAAGCGCTACTGGGGCCAGCCAGAAGTGTATAACACCAGAAGAGGGTCAGATAATCCTCGATGATATCCACTCGGGGACCTGTGGTCACCATGCGTCCTCTCGGACCATTGTGGCTAAAGCACACCGAGCGGGATTTTACTGGCCAAGAGCAAACGAAATGGCAAAAGAGATAGTCAACAAGTGTGAAGGGTGCCAATTCTACTCCAATATGTCGCACAAACCCGCATCGGCCCTGAAGACCATTCCACTCGTCTGGCCCTTTGCTGTTTGGGGACTAGATATGGTTGGTCCATTGAGAACAGGCAGGAGCGGTTTCACACATGTGCTTGTGGCAGTCGACAAGTTACCAAATGGATTGAAGCTAAGCCTATCAAGAATCTTGATGCTTGCACTACTATTAGTTTTATCAGGGAGTTAACATTCAGATATGGAGTCCCGCATAGCATCATCACTGATAATGGGTCGAACTTTGATTCAGACAAGTTCAGAGCTTTTTATGCCTCGCAAGGCACACGAATCGACTACACGTCGGTCGCCTACCCCTAGTCGAATGGATAAGCAGAAAGGGCAAATGGTCTGATTCTCAAAGGGCTGAAACCTCGGCTGATGCGCGATCTCAAGCATGCAGCAGACGCATGGGTCGACGAGCTTCCATCAGTTCTTTGGGGATTGAGGACCACCCCGAATCGGTCGACTGGAAGAACCCCGTTCTTTCTGGTCTACGGAGCAGAAGCAGTCTTGCCGAGTGATCTGCTTCACAATGCACCCCGAGTCGAGCTCTACTCCGAAGATGAAGTAGAACAAGCCCGGCAAGACGCAGTCGACCTCCTGGAGGAAGAAAGAGAAATGGCTATGATCCGATCGACCATTTACCAGCAAGACTTGCGTCGATTCCACGCCAGAAATGTGAAGAGTCGAGCCTTCCAAGAAGGAGATTTGGTCCTCTGAGTGGATCAACAGAAACCACACAAGCTCGCTCCTACTTGGGAAGGCCCTTTCATCGTCACCAGAGTCCTCCACAATGGAGCGTATCACCTTTACAATGTCGATCGCCAGATTGATGAGCCACGAGCTTGGAATGCGGAACTGCTCCGCCCCTTTTACACTTGAATTCTCACTCGGATGAGATGTAATAAGAGAAACTTCTATAGTCTATTTATCAAAGACAAGAGTGTTGCAATTTTTCCAGTAATTGTTGTTGCTTTTGTTTGCGTGTGAAATCCCCCAGTGGGTGGCTCAGCTGCGAATCCGTTTCGCCTAAGTCTATATAAAAAAATCCTACCGAGTGGAGACCCAGCCTCCCACTCGAGGGCTTAGCTGCGAACCCGTTTTGCCTAAGTGTTTAAAAATCCTACCGAGTGGTGAGCCAGCCTCCCACTAGGGGGCTTAGCTGTAGTCCAGTACTCGCCTAAGTTTGTAAAAATCCTACCGAGTGGTGAGAAAACCTCCCACTCGGGGGCTTAGCTGCAGTCCAGTACTCGCCTAAGTGTTTGAAATCCTACCGAGTGGTGAGCAAACCTCCCACTCGGGGGCTTAGCTGCAGTCCAGTACTCGCCTAAGTGTTTGAAATCCTACCGAGTGGTGAGCAAACCTCCCACTCGGGGGCTTAGCTGCAGTCCAGTACTCGCCTAAGTGTTTGAAATCCTACCAAGTGGTGAGCAAACCTCCCACTCGGGGGCTTAGCTGCAGTCCAGTACTCGCCTAAGCATTTAAAAATCCTACCGAGTGGTGAGCAAACCTCCCACTCGGGGGCTTAGCTACAGTCCAGTACTCGCCTAAGTATGGAACAAATCCTAATTCGCAAGGACGACGAGGTGCAAGTCGACTGCTACCTTCTCCTTTGGAGCTGCACCACAGATACAAAGTTATTTCGAGCGAGGAACGGTTTCCACTCGACAGATAATCCATGAAGATATTCAATGATAAATCAAGTTCGTATAAGACCCAAAGGTCCCAGACCTCAGATCAAAGTACTCGAGCCTTCAGCTCGACAGAGTTTAACGGTTACAAAATCCACTCGGCATTCCGAGGCAAATTTAAAGTGAAGCATAAAAGTCTTATTCCTCAAGCGGAGGACTGGAAGGGGCGACGAACTCGTCCAAGTCGATCCCGTCTGCAATGCGAGTGGCAGCAGCAATGAAAGTCTCCATGAAGTCTTGAAAGTTGTGCTTCCTGGTATTGGCAACTTGGATAGCAGCCAACTTTTCCTCTCGTGCCTCCTTGTAGTGGACGCGGACCAGGGACAGAGCGACGTCAGCGCCACACCTAGCAGAAGATTTCTTCCATTGCGTCACTCGACCAGGAACTTCATTCAGTCGAGTCATCAGAGACTCGAGGTCATTTGGAAGCTTCATCCTGGGCCAGAGCGACATTTCGATCCGCGACACTGCAACCTTCAGTCGGGCCAGACAATCAACCACGCCTGCAACACGAGACTCCAGTCGGAGCACGTTCATAGCAGCTTCGTCCTTCACTGGGGAGTTAATGGGGTCCAAGCTTGTCTCCACTCGACTGGTCTCCTCCTCGAAGTTCTGGCAGAATTCTGTAAACACAATTCAAAGATAAGACAACGACTCTGCATGAGCTTGGTGACAACAAGTCAATCGGGTAGGAGTGGTTACCCTCAAGCATGACGAACAGCTTCTTGGCGAGTCCATCGAGATAAGCCTCCAGATCGTTCCTCTTCCCTACCAGTTCACTTGCCTTGTCACCTAGAGCTATCTTGTCATTCATCAGACGGCTGACCTCTTGGTTAGCCGCGCCGAGAGCAGTTTTCAGTCTGGAATTTTCCTTTTCAAGGGTACCGACTGAAGCCAGTTTTTCTTCAGCAAGCTTTGTTTTGCTCAAGGCTTCCTTCTGCGCTTCGGCAAGGTCATGGTCCTTCTTCTTCAGAGCCTCCTCCATTTTATCTGTGGAACGACAAGTGAGATCAACATCGAGAATGGCCAGAAAGAAAGGACAGTCATCAAAAGCTCACCAGCCATACCTCTTTCTTCGTCTCTCGCCTTCTATAAGTTCTCCTGAGCAAGCTTCAAATCAAGGTTGAGCTGGATCTGTTTGTTTTCCAACTCAGTGTAGCGAGCCACAAGCTCGCAAGATTTCTGCGAATAATCAGTCGCCAGATATCAAGGATAGGTTACTTCCGAGTAACTAAGAGAAAATGGTGGTGTTTCTAAGACTATAGCCGAATCAAAAACATTCGACAGTAGTCTCGGGGACTACACCCAGTGGGTGCACTCAGCGTGCCCCCACTGGTTCGACCAAAAAAAATCGACTACCCGCAGTCGACCATGTACAGTGGGTGCTCTCAGCGTACCCCCACTAGATCCAAGATTCCATTCGACATGGCCTGACCAGACCGAGTGAAGAAGTTCGAATAAAACAACACAATATAAAGACTACAGTCGACTGCCAGCAGTCCACCGTAGTCTCGGGGACTACACCTAGTGGGTGCACTCAGCGTGCCCCCACTAGTCCAAAAATTCAATCGACACACCCAGTGGATGTACAGATACAAAGATCTTCGGAAAAGAGAGTCTTCAGATAAGCATATCCTAATGGAACAAGCAGCAATCGACTGACCTGGACATTGCTCTGAAGAGCTGAACTTGCGTCATAAGCCGCTTGGCTAGCTTCTCGGACCACCTTCACTTGCTCCATCATGATTCCCGCCTGGCGTATGGCCTCTTTAGCGGCACCCACTTGATCCTCAGGGACGTGGTGTATGGCAAAAAGCGAAGGTTGATCTGTAGTCGACGATGAAGGCCGGGCACTCGTCAGAGGCACAGAGAAGGTCACGGAAGTCCGAGTGGCATTACCACCCTCCCGAACTACGGCCTCAGGCGCCGAGGTAGTTTGTGGGGTCTTGCCAGCCGGCGCCTTCCTGTTCCTTCTCGCCCTCAGAGGCACTTCGTCGTCATCATCAGGGAGGTCAATGACATGAGGAGGAGCTACAAGAAAAATCCAAAGTTAAAGACGAAAATTCCAATCGACCGGAGCTATAAGAAATCGTCAGTCGACTAAAAGCAGAGCACCAGAAATCATACCGGGGTTGGAGGTAACATCATCTTCCATCTCTTGATCATCATCCTTGGCCGAGATCTCAGAGGTAGCAGCACTGCAAGTTTCGAAAATCAGCCGGTTCATTCAATGAGTCGACCAAGAGTCCGTCACATTCAACAAAGGAAAACAAGTTCTATTATTACCCAGAAATGGTGGGGATAGTCATCTTCATCTTAGGCAGAGCCTTGGGCGGCTTGGGCGGCGTCACTCGTGGGTGCTTGGGAGCTTTTTCTGTGGGCGCTGGAGAAGAGGTCCGAGGGTGCTTCGACGACTGCCCGACAGGGACGGTCGCCTTACCACGTTCCCGCACAGGGTCGTGTGTAAGCTTGGATTGCCTTTCCAAGCGGGGAGGTTCAACCTCTTCCTCCTCCTCTTCACTGGAGTCGTCGTCGTCATCCCCCTCTCCTTCGCCGTCAGATTCCCACTCCTTTCCACTTTCGCCTCCACTCGCCTCCCCCTCCTCGGCCTGCTCCTGCGCTCCATTGGGCATCGAGTACATCTTAGTAATAGCTTGGAGGATAGCAAACGAGACAAAAGTCAATTGACTGATTCAATGAGAATAAATCAAAAAGCAAGATTACAGTCGGAAACGCAAGGTCAGACCTTGTCCACTTCATATGATTGGTCGAGTGGAGGAATCCTCCTGGCTCCTCGGGGGTTGTCTTGTTCCCTATGATACTCGACAGCCACCCTTCCAGCATCTCGTCAGTGACCTCCTTCAGATGAATCCGAGTGGTGTCTTCGAGACCCGAGTACATCCACATCGGGTGGTCACGAGCCTGAAGCGGTTGGATGCACCTCCGAAGGAAGACCTCCAACAAGTCCATGCCAGTCACGCCCTCGCGGACAAGCTGAACCACTCGACCGACCAGCACCTTGACTTGCGCCCTTTCTTCTGGCATCACTTTCAGATAGGCAGGTTTTTCCGCTCGGTTCAGGGAGAAAGGGGGAAGCCCAGTCACCTGTCCTGGAGTCACCTGGTCTTTACAGTAAAACCAGGTCGACTGCCACCCGCGGACCGACTCAGGAAAGGTAATGGACGGAAAAGAGCTTTTTCCCCTCATTTGGATCGCCAGGCCCCCGCACAATTGGATCACCTGCGTCCTTTCATCACTCGACTTGGCTTTCTTAACCGACTGAGAACGACAAGTGAAAATGTGCTTGAAGAGCCCCCAATGGGGGCGGCAGCCCAAGAAGTTCTCACACAAGGAAACAAAGGCAGCAAGGTAGACAATGGAATTGGGAGTAAAATGATGGAGCTGCGCTCCAAAGAAGTTCAGGAAACTCCAGAAAAAAGGATGAGGAGGAAGAGAAAATCCACGATCAATATGGGTGGTGAGGAGGACGCACTCACCCTCAAGAGGCTGGGGTTCAATTTCTTTCCCTAGGAGACGCGCAGATTCGTGGGGAATGAATCCCCCCTCAACCAGATCATCAAGATCATCTTGTCGAATCGCCGATGGCATCCAATCGCACTGGATCCAGTCCCTGGGCAGAGCGGACCTTGAAGAAGATCCGCCCCGACCGGACTTCTTCGCCTTCCCCTACACCACCGCCTTCTTCGCGCGCTCCAGAGCCGACGTCTTCTCCTTCACCATCGTCGTCGACGAAGCTCGAACAGGCCTACTGCACCGAGGCGAGAGCGGAGATGGCGGTGGATTTCGTGAAGGAAGGGAAAAAAGCGAAGGCGCACTATTCAGAAGCCCTGGGCCGACAGCTTACAAGGGGTCGCTTCCGAGTGACTGACTGGTAGGCCCAGGCAATCCTGCCGGATCCCGCAACAGGCGCTCGCGCTATACGTGGCGAAAAAGGTGGCGCGGAGATCGAGGAGGCTCCGTTCTATCCCATCCAATTACTGCGGCCGCCCCCGTCCCGCGCGCTTCCCGAAATTCGAATCCCACAAAATCCGCGGGCTGCAGAACAACTCGTCAGATGGAAGATCTCCTTCACACCATCACTCAGAATTCTTCAAGTAAAGAAACTCACTCGACAAGAAACCGAGAATGGATCAAGGCGACTAAAAGAAGTTGATGATGTCATCCATGACAATTGATCCAGAACAAGGCGTTCATATAATATGAAGAACCGGTCAGAAGGATCCCCAACTCCTTCCCCACTCAAACCTCGATCCATTCGGGGGCTAATGATGAAGCTATGTACCTAGGGTAGGGGCATGGACCTGTCCTAAGTGCCCTACCCAAGGACATCCCTAGAAGAAGTCACCTTTCAATCGACTTGGAGGTATCCCACTCGACGGATTCAAGACACTCGACCACGGAGCTATCACTCGACCATGAAGCCAACCACTCGACTGATAGGAGATCTAAAGTCACTCCGCACACCAAAGGTCGGTCATTAAGTAGCTTTTATGGTCATCATAGCACTTTATTAGGGGCGTTACCAGTAATGCCCAGCCTTAATGTACTTTAAACCCTGCATTACTGAGGGCTGGAGGGGCCTGGCGAACTCTATATAAGCCACCCCCCTCCTCAGTGTCAAGGGTTCGCACCCCTGTTACTCATACGCACATAATTCAATCGACCGCCTCCAGGCACCGAGACGTAGGGCTGTTACTTCCTCCGAGAAGGGCCTGAACTCATAAACCACGTGTGCTTACAACTCCTCCATAGCTAAGATCTAGCCTCTCCATTCATACCCCCCTACATTACTGTCAGAGTTAGAACCACGGCACCGGCCATAGCCGCAGTCATCCGCATCCGTTCCCTTTCTCCTGTCCACACCACTACTGCCCACCATGGCTTCCTCGCGCTCCAGCACTCTTCGGGACGGGCAGACGACAGACCACAAGGACATGGCAGCCATTGCTGTCGACCGGCTGGCCGGCAGGCAGCCGGAGGACGACGACGTCCCAATGGAGAACATGGTAGTCGACGATCCGGCGCCAACCCCCTCCTCAGCACCATCCTCGCCGGTGCATTGCACCATGACCATCGGCGAGGCCCGTGCCCAATATATGGACAGTGTGAGGCAGATGCGTCAGGAGCAGTTCTGGGAGGCGCAGGCCGATGCCGCCTACAACCACCATCTCCTCCAGGAGCACCTGTAGGAGGAGGAGCAGATCGCCATGGAGCGGGCAGAGCAGGAGGCGCTGCTCGACTCGTACCTCTCCGCCCGCAAGGGACGCCTCGAGCGCTGGCGGTACTGCATGCGGGTGGCGGAGGCTGCGGCCGCCTACAAAGAGGCTAGCAAAGAGGGCGATGAAGCGGGCGAGGCGCTGTTTGGCGAGATCGAGGACGAGGCAGAGGACAATGCCGGCTCCAATGAGTCCACGCTCCGCTGGCGTCGATGAGGCCCTGCTCCGCCGAGGCCCCGTGGCGCCAACAACGAGGCAGAGGACACCGTCGGCTCCGCCGAGGCCCCGCGGCGCCAACAACGAGGCAGAGGACACCGCCGGCTCCACCGAGGCCCCGCCCCGCCAACAACAAGGCAGAGGACATCGCCGGCTCAGCCGAGGCCCCACCCTACCGGCAATGCGGGGGAGGATTTCCACCGCTCCGCTGAGGCGCCGCTCGCCGGCAACGAGACAGAGGACATCGCCGGCTCCGCCGAGGCCCCGCCCCGCCGGCAACGAGGCCGTGCCACACAGAAAATGAGGAAGAGTAGAACACGGTAGGTCGCCGCCGCTCGGGTCCAAGTAAGGCCACCGCTACTACCCTCCGGTTGAAGCCAAGCTAGGTGGGTTGACCATTGACGGCCGGTTAGCTTCTTGGCGGCGACGTGGAGTCCAAGAGCTGCGCTGGAGAAGAACGCTGCTTCTAATTAACTGCTGGTGTAGTTGGCTGACTGACACGTGGGCCCAACAGGCCACATGTCAGTTACGCAACTGCACCTGCAGTTAAGTCACTGAAGCTTCTGTTCGGCTCAGCGGGATATAGGTGGGTAGCTTCGGTTAATTAATTATACCTCCATCGCACCCGTTTTTAGTTGAAGAGTGTATGAAATGTAATGAAATCCGGCATGTTTATATGAAATCCGACCGTGTGTGAATGAATTTATTTCGATTAGTTTGAATTCCTGTATCACTGGCATTGGATGAACATGCAAAACAATACATACTAGCATTATTCCCAGGGTGATCACCTCGTTTGCAGCAGTTTCACATGTACTCCCTCCGGTCCTTTCTAGTCTGCATACAAGTTTTGTCTGCAGTCAAAGTATCTCTACTTTGACCAATCTTATACAAAAAAGTATGCACTTTCACAATGTGTGAAGTAAAAAGGAACAAAAGGAGTACAAAGAGTTTGAGCAGCTTTTTAGCATTTCTGTACATTGCAATCAAACACACAGGCCTGGCAATTCATAGAGAACATTCAAAACAATCGATGATTATGCATCTCAGCGACTCACATGTCAGAGGCAATATTTCCTTCACAACTAAAGAATAAAGAAAAAATTGATCGACGCTGCTGACAGCAAAGGGCGTCCCATTCGAAAATATCAAACGCATGTCTTGCTAAAATCAATGAGCAAAATTTGACAAGGTTGTCCCATTCCAAAATATCAAATGCCTACGATTGTGGAATGGGCAGGGTTTGCCATCAGTTCGGACATTGACATGGCACCTCGTGCTAAATAAACCAGCTGTTCTTTTTGTGCAGTTCCACCAAAATCAACCAAATTCGTGCATAGCTTATGATTTCGCCCTTATATGTTGCAACGCCTTGAACTTACCGGCACCTCCTTTCTTGTGGTGGAAATGAATGATTCGATGTATTCATGAACATTTTGTGCAGTTCCCATTAAAATGTAGCTGAGCACCCCTATTTGCACAAATACAAAAAAGTGATTAGTATAAAGCAAACTGTACTATGAATTGACAGTTTCAACAGGCACATACATGGTCCATGTAGAGCACACTTTTAGAAAAATGGAACTCACCAGAAAGAATTCTAGAACAATATTGTACTCGCGCATCACAACAAAAAAATGGAGATTTGTCAGTCCTTCTGAGCTGAAGTTAGTTTGGTCTTGTGGGGATTAATGTAACCATCCTTCAACTGCTCCTTCTGATGAGAAGATAGACAGGGCTTCTTCATCCTGTCATAATCAGAACTAGTCACTTCACGTACTCCATATTATTCTTCATAGGAAGATGATCCTATTGTGCAAAGACAAGAGGACTACTAAATGCTAGCATCCCTGTTTACTCAAGAAAAAGGAAAGGAAATATTTAAAACAGCACAGATGAAGCACTTCTCAAGGACAATACCACTTTTTCATGATAGTATCTAAACAGTAGCACAACACCAATAGAGATGAGAAAGCTCAATCATATGGATGAAATCAGTGGGCGAGTACCAACCTTTGTCAGGAGGCTTATTGTGTAGAGCATACAGATGAAGCACTTCTCCGGAACCATCTGTTGCTATCTACGGTGGTGGTCATGCTTACTATATACTCCTTGATTAGTTTAATGTTTCCAACATCTTCTTGTGCAGTTCCACTAAAATATATGGTATCTTCAAAGAAGATCCCTGTTTGCACAAGTAGAGATAATTATATATTACATTAAGAGTGGCATCAAATCAGTGGCAAAACAATTGCTCGTTCTAGCCATAGCAATAAATTAAGACGCAAAACTATATCATTACTTGTGTCATCACAGTTCCAGTGCTTCATTACAGCACCGAGAGTTGATTTTTGTTTTTCTTCCGCTTGTTCTTCCCCTTCATCACTTGGTTCAATAACAGACAAGCTTCGCCTTCAATGTAAGATTTGCCATGTCAATTAGGGAGCACAAGTATAGTACTAAACTTAATTTTCTGATGAAAGTGGCAAAATACAGGCCAGCAGTTGTGAAATATCCTTATCTTACCTCAATGGGATATTACGGTGCACATACAGATTGGAAGTCTTGTCTCCATTTGTGCAGTTCACTAAAATCAAGCAACATTATCGTACAAGTAGCATAACATATGAAAGCACACTGCAGAATCATGTGAAAGAAGGCTAGTACTGACCTCTCACGATGCGGAATTCAAACAACTCACAAGAAGAAGATCTGAACCAAATCCGCCTTAACGGATAGGAAGTAATATCTCCTCTTGTGCAGTTCCACTAAGATCAAGCAATCAAGCAACATTGTTGGTGTGACATTTTGGTTGAACTGCACAAAACACTCTTAAAACAAAAGTGTTTTGTGCAGTGCAACAAAAGGTCACAATGGCAACGAGGTGAAGTAGATAACCCTGTTTACACAGAGGTGCAAAGAAAACAATTAGTGGTCAATAACGGTGGATGACACAGAAGCCAACAAAAAGAAGCATATACCTTATCTAAATGGGGAAGAAAGCAAGATAGTAGCATTTCTCAAACGGTGGCATTGATTAATATTAACATAGAGATTATATTAACAATAAAATTCGTTAAACATGTAATTTGCTTTTAACTGTGGCATTGCATCAATTTTCCAGCGGCATTATTAGAGGGTGTTTGTTTACAGGGACATTTTGGTGTAGGGACTAAAAAAACTCCGTGTCAGTCCCATGTAAACCAAACAGGAGGGACTTTTAGAGACTAAAAGTGGGCATTTAGGACTAAAGAAAGAAGACCCCGAGGGAGTCTTTTTGGGACTTTTTCCAACAGTTGCCCTTGCCACGCATCGCACCTTGTCTCTATTAGTTCATTACTAGTGGTAACATGGTCTTTTAGCATGTCATTTAATAACCTCTAATCCATGTTTAGTCCCTGAAACCAAGCAGGTAGGGACTAGGGAGTTTTTAACCAAACATGGCCTTAGATTAACAACAGCTAATGAGTTGCACGGGATAGTGGACGCACCAGCACCATGTGCATCTACCGATGTACTGTGGTCATGCACAGTCTGTTGCAACAAATAACAAACAACCAAGGAGCATATTTGTGTTGGTCCCAGTTTTGTTATCTTTAGACACCTTTCCCTATGTGAGCGCAGCAAATCTAGTCCTGCTCAAACTCTACAGCCTTGTCCCTTCCTTTCCTTTTTGAGCTAGTACTTTCGCCCCTTCCTTTCCTCTTTGAACCACGTCCTAGATTTATGCGATACAACTTTCCCCACTACTTTCCCCCATTCCTTTCCTCTTTGAACCACATCCTAGATTCATGCTATACAACTTTCCCCCTTCATTTCTTCTTTGAACCACATCCTAGATTCATGCTATATACAACTTTTCCCACTACTTCCCCCACTCCTTTCCTCTTTGAACCACGTCCTAGATTCATGGTATACATGCAGCTAGAGCAATGCATGTGGAGTAAGTAAATTATACCTTAAGGTTCTTCGGGCGTGCTTCGGTGGGTGACGGGACGACATCGAAGAAGAAGGGGCCGGAGGCCCTCCCGCGCCACCAATGGGTGGAAAGTGAACAGCTGCGCCGGTAGTCCCTCGCCGACAGCGACAACGTTAAGCCTCCTTCCCTTTCCGACGGACGGATCCTGCCGGCTCTTTGAGCAGCAGTGAGGGGAGAGAGAGACCAACGAAGTCTTGTTTAGATCTGGAGAGGGAGAGAGAGTGTGAAGAGAGCAACTACAAGCGTTGAGGCTCTAGCTGGAGAGGGCGAGAGAGTGTGAAGAGAGCAACTACAAGCGCTAAGGCTCTAGCGTGTATATATACACTAGAGAGAGAGTGTGAAGCATGCAAACCCTAGAAAACATTTTGACCAGTCAAAGAATCCTCCTGGCACAAATTATGCTCAAGTGTAGTTATCGAACCCGAGACCTCAAGTTTGATGAGCGAATAGGCTAACCAGCTACACAACCCTCCCGTTATGTTCAACGAGAGGGAAATAACCTTTTATACATTCCTGCATTCGTGTGACAAGCATGCCGTGTTTTTTTGTGTGTGTGGGAGTCATTGGGATTTCAATCATAATCGTGTCATGTGGCTTTGGTGGTAAGACTATCCATAGTGGTGCAGAAATAATGCAGCCTTAATTAGTCACCTTACCTCTCTCCACGTAGTATGTTGGGTCCCACCAGTCAGGGCGTGAAACAAACAAATTAATAAGAAAAATTAAAAGCGCCAGCGGTGTATCTTACCTCACACATCTCGCTATTGCTCGGGAACACTGTCCAATTGATCGCTCTGTTCGCTCACGTACTTTTTTAAGTGAAACCTTATTATAACATGCACACAAATTTTGGGCACTTGTATTCAACATAAGTCAGTGTGCCACCATATCTCGTATACTTACTACTCCCTCCGTCTAGGTGTAATAAGTCACGTTAGAAGGTGCACCGGGACCAAGGTGCGTGCGCGCGCGCGTGTGTGTGTTTGACAACATGTGTGTGTTAGAGAGAGCGACGGATCGACCTACTCCTACAGAGAGATGTTGTGTAGTGTACGATTTTAGCCGCGAGAGTCGGTGCATCCTCTCATTTCCGGGCGTGTCCGGTAGGGACATGCGGACAACGGCCACGCCCGCTCCTGACCAGCCTCGCCCACCCAAAGCCCCTCCATCGCCCGCGCGCGCTTCCCGCCCGAAACGGTCAGCGCCGCTCCAAAGAATCAGTGCCGCATTCATGCCCGGGCAGAGCGGACGTTACCTCTCACTGGCGCAAGAGTGATGGTTGCTTCGTCCGTCCAACTTACTGCTGGGTCTATGTGATTTGATGGCTCATTGGTCTTTATTACTGAGGTGGTAGGACTGCTGGATGTCCCACGCTTTCGGCGAAAGGAGGTACTACTACTAGATTACAATTTTCTCCATTCTTACAGTGGAGGCGTGCAAGAGCAGTGAAAACACGCAGGCTTAGTGATTACATGGCCCACCTAACACTATCACCATGTGACACCTAACTCTTTACATAATACTCCCTCCGTTCCTAAATATTACTAGATGAGTCCCCGCGCGTTGCCGCAGAACAACGGTATATCTCTCTGCGCAAAATTATCGATTTCATATAACTAAAAAACTCTATAACCGCATGAGAAATGTGGTAGCCAAACTAAATAAACTCCCATCATCATTTAGATCATCCCACATAAGGAAAAAAGATCAGCCAACTCCTACTACATAATGGGATTATATTTTTATTTTTGACATGTTAATGGGACTTAAAAGCTCACTTACATGCATGCTACCGGTGCATGCTTGCATGCAGACATGTTGATGTGATTTAAAACCCACTCACATGCATGTGCCACGGTATTTCTGCATGCTTGCATGCTGCTTAGTGCAGAGCCTCTCAACGTCTAGATCAGACGGCTATTATGGACTGATTTACTTCATCTAACGGCTGCATCAATTTTGATGATGTGGCTCAAGGAGAGGATAGAGAATTCCTAGTAGTGGGGGCTAGCTATTACTAGTAGATAAGTCTTTGTAGAGATTCCACTACATACGGAACAAAAAGAATGAATCTACACTTAAAATGCATCTATATACATCCACATGTGGTTCATGGTGAAATCTCTACAAAGACTTATATTTAGGAACGGAGGAAGTACTAGTATAGTACATACTGTAATTTATCAGCGAGATAAATTTGTACAATGCTATGAAGCTTCCAGCTTCTGTTACATGTATCTTGCGTCCAAGGTTGCCTGTTGCAACATTTCATCAAATACAAAGGAGACTAACATGCATGCTATTGCATCTCAATGGTTGACAGATCATAGCAAATATGTACTCCCTCCGTTCCAAAATAAGTGTCTCAACTTTGTGCAAACTTTAGTACAAAGTTGTACTACTACTAAAGTTGACACTTATTTTGGAACAGAGACAACAAAAGAAAAAACGATCCATGCAGTCCCTAGCCCTTGAACCGTAAACCCTAACCAGGCTTTAATTTGCTGGCAACGTGGCGCTTCCTAAGAAATGAAGTTTGCAACCTTTTGACCATCGGATCATTTTGTGCAGTTTCACCAAAATCGAGATGAGCATCCCTGTGGAAAAGAAATTGAAGAAGCGTGATTAGAATAAGATTACTGGGACTAGTTGATGAGACATAAACTCATCACAAATACAGTACGTAGAAGCCAATAGAGGTATGTGCGGGGCAAAGAAGTAGAGAAATATCCACAGGGAGTGATGTGGGCAGCTGGAGCAGTGGTGCAAGCCGCCTGTAAAGGGAGTTGTACCTGAGGGACGTAGCTCAACCTTGAGGAGGGCGGCGGGAGGCGGCAACTGCCCACGTCGCGGTAGTGAGCAAGGGACGAAGGCAACCTCACCGGCTTTGTGAGAAGAATGGCGGGGACCCCTGATCGGGACGTGCCGATAGTGGGTTTTCACCGTCGGCGACGGCCACTGCATCTACACTAAGCATCCACCCCTTCCCCAAGCGGACGTGATCCGCCGGGATGTTAGAGATGTGGCCACAGTCGTTTTGTGTGAGAGAGTGTGAAGAGAGCAACCCCAGCAAGCAACTGTGTAGGCTGGCCCGTCCTGAGTATGTATATAGTGGAGCAGTTTCCTTTTCTCTCCATATGAACCTATCATATTGCGTACGTGCCACTGAAGAAAAAAAACTTTATATATAAATGACGCGGCACCTACTACTCGTTCTCCTATAACCTTGCGCTTGGCATCTTCAAAATACTATTAACCTTGCGATTGGCTCTTCGCCTCTTCGAGAAGTCAAGCAATAATGGTAGTGCAGTATATACCGTTCTGGCTATATGAGACCGAATGAATTGCTGCACGTCCACCATGTGGGCGAGGGTCGAGGGGCGAGGGAGAGTGCTACATACGGAGCAAAATGAGTGAATCTAGTATCTACACTCTAAAATACGTCTATATACATCAGTGTTTGGAGTATGTACTAGTAGTTCATATTGAAATCTACTAAAGGACATATATATTCCAAACAATATGATATAATCTATATAACCAAGGTAGTAGGGACGAGGAGTAAACGGAGGGAGTAGTAATTTTTTCTCCTCGTCCTGCGAGCCACCGCGCGCATGGGCGAGGGAGCGGGCGTAAGGCGGAGCAAGCTTCACCTCATCCTACGAGCCACCGCGCCCGTGGGCGGGGGAGACGGCGTACTAAGCAAGCTTCTCCTCGTTCTGCGAGTTGACGGGACACATCAAAAGTACTCCAGTGTATAGAGCCTTGCCTCTAAGGTAGGCCCCACATGGTTTGCCTCTTTTTTTAACATAACACGTCAAGTCGCAATTTGTTTGTTCACCCGTGGTAGACGATCCTCCCTCCACCAAGTGGACAACCAGTACACGTGCCAAATTACCATGTGGGCTGCTTTTTTTGTACAGAAATGAGCTCCACCATGTACCCGCACGGGTGTGGTTGGGAAAGAGATGGGAGTATGTGCGCCGTGCATGCACCTCTTCTCTTCGTGCACGTCCCCCACCTATGTGGGTGTGCGTGAGAGATACAAACCGCGTTCTTGAGTGTTTTTGTTTTGGGGTGGGGGGTTGATTTCATGAATTATTTGTGGGAATATGTGTCGATGACATCTCAAACAAATTTTTGCATGCAATGTATGTGAAATGGAGGCCTATCCATATCATACATAGAGGGTCGGGCAATCCACGAGAAGAGAGGGAGGGGTCATAGCTATTGATAGAGTCGAAGAGAGGATCAAGTGGGTGGGTGCGAGATCGATGAAGAGAGCCATCGAAATTGTGTGTGTGTGTGCAAGTCAAAGATATAGGGCGACTGGCCTACCGGAACGTTAGAGGGCACATGTCAAGTTTGTGTGTGGCAGGGAGACATGACTAGAGCGCTCGATGTATCGGTATGTGTGGGGGGAAGGGGGGTGGGGGGAGGGGTAGGTAGAGGCCTAACTATAGAGGTAGAACGACTCGTATATGTGTTGAGAAGGAGAGACCCAACTATGTCTTGAGGGAGATCGGTCGACATCCATACATAACTGAAAGACGGGAAATATGATGGGACAAAGAGAGAGAGAGAGGAGAGAGAGAGGGAGGGAGAGGGAGGGAGAGGGGTAGAGTGCTGGATGGGTGATGGAGTTGCTTCTCGAAGATGGTGGGAGAGGCCTACTAGACAAACTGAGGGTGGAACTGCAATGTTATCAATAAGAGTGGGGATGTGTTTCTGTGTGTGCCTGTGCGTGATAGATCTGTCGGGACGCATCCATGGATGATGAAGGGGAACCATGTGTTTGGTAAGAAAACCTAACTAGATCAGTAGATCAATTGTTGTTTGTCGGAGGAAGGGAGAGACACAACTAATGAGGTAGATCGATTGACGTGTGGTCAAAAACGAGTTATAAGGACCTAGATAGCTATATGTATAGCGAGAGATCGGTCAGTGTATGTCCATTTGTTAGAGGCAAATAAGGCCCAGCGAGACGGATAGACAGAGAGAATGGAGCTAGGAGGTGGTGCGAGAGGCCCAACTACTAGCTAGATAGGGGAGGAGTGTGCGGTTGTGAGATCGATGAAAAGAGGGGCGAGAGTTTACACGCGTGACCGTATGAGAGACACGAGGCAAGGACACATAAAGGAGGAGATTGAAGCTGTGTGTGTGTATGTTGTAGGCAGGCATCGCTGGAGAGGTTTATCGATCGGTTTGTGTCGGGAAGGAGTTGTGGAGACTCTGGGAGAACAACCTAAAGACAAAAACGAATGTGCCCGGTGGATAGAATGTCGAGGGAGGGGGAGGGCGAGGAGGGCGTGTGCATGCACGAGAGAAAGTTAGTGGTAGCTACAAAGGTTAGAGGATTGTGTGGGTGTAAGAGACTAACAAAGATCATAATTTGATATGATAGCGGATTCATATATTTGAATAGGAGATCATAGTGTTTTAAACATTGCATGCATGAATATAGCGGTGATACACGTGTTGTGCACATGTTATACCATAATGTGATAATGCATGGCGTTTGCAACTCATAGCTAAATGTCGAACAATCTAAACCATACTATACATCAAACAATCTCACATTTTATTTGAATTTGTGATAATGTGTGGCATTTGCACCTTACAACTAAATATCGAACAATCTAAACAATATTATATATCGAACATTCTCATATTTTATTTGAATTTGTGGTAATGTGTGGTGTTTGCAACTCACATCTAAATACTTGTAGGCGTAGGGGGCGGGCACCATACATAATGTGATAAACACATTATACATATGAGACATGGTTTAGATTATGAAGATCTAGCTAGAGCTAGAAATGTAACGTGATTTGAAATCAAAATAAAGTGGATTCAAAAAATCTAGTTCGAGTTCATATAGTACACATAGTTAATATGTAACTCGAGACTAATCATGTGGTGTGTTGTGAAGATAATACACAAACGATGGTTTAACTTGACAATAATGATGATTGTAGATGTTATTAAAACAGAGAAACGAATTCAAATGCTTTGACTTCACAAGAATCATTACTGTAGATCTTATTCAAATAGAGAAACGAATTCAAGTTTAGTTCATATTGAAGCGGTAGTATATACGTTTGGAATGCACTAAAACGTTCATTTGAGTAGTAGGTTGCATGCATTATACACATAGAGAAATATTTTAATTGAACATAACATGAATTCAAAGATTTGAATGACATTTGTAGTGCGCATTGATTTGGTACAGTACACGTTAGGCTTGTCCAGAAATTTCAACCCGTGCCTTGTTAGCCCGAAATATTTAAGATATATCTTTGTCTCGTTGTGCTCCGACAACTCCCTCCATCTCAACCCGCGCCTTGCTATTCCTAAATTACAACGCGCGCGAAAACTCCCACCTCCTGTGAAATCCCGACACGCGAAATGCCCTTGGTACCCCTTAACCGAAAGAACCGCCTCAAATCGGTGGGGGTACTTTCGTAACTTACCCCACATTTCGGACAAGCGCGTCTCTAAGCCATGGTTCCCCACTGCCATCCCATCCGCCCACCCATTTGTACACCGAGGCCGCAAAAACCCGCGACGAAACCCCACACCCTGCTCCGTCCGCCACCCAGCCGGAGCCTCTTCCCCGATGACGTCGTCCACAACAACACCTCGACGTCCCTCATCCACCATACTGGATGAGGATCCGTCGTCGATTTCATCGTCCCGCCGGTTCAGCCACCCCGTCCTCCACCTCCAAGGAGCTGCCCTAATGTTCCCCTCGTCTCTCGCGCCACCTCCATTCCCACACCGCCGTCTTCACCTGCACCACCGGAAGAGCATCATCATCACCGTTTCCTCGGATGAAGCTGCAGCCTAATCGGTGCCACCAAAGAGGTTGTACATTAATCGTGGCATTTTCTTCTTGATTCGATCTCACGGTGCTGCCGGTGCTCGGTCTCGAGCCGACATGGCGCGGCTCCATCCACGGCGGCGTCGCCGGCCACTTCCTGCACGGCGTCGCTCCCTCGGCGGCGACGTCCACATCAGTAGGAGCTGCTGCTGCTTTAGCTCTCGCTCGCGCTGCTGCTCTGCTCTTGCTCTCGGTCACCTGCCTGGTCTGCTCTTGCTATTGCTCTTGCTCGCGCTGCTGCTCTCGCTCTTGCTCTTGCTTGCGATGCTGCTCCGATTTAGCTACACTTCAGTCAACTG
>NC_041384.1:494289797-494297376 GCF_002162155.2 Triticum dicoccoides | reverse complement strand
CCACAGCGGGGAGGGGGGCTCGCCAGAGAGGTACCCCACTATCTATCTTAGGGTTAAGGATGGGGGCGGTGGTCGCCGGCGGTGGCGGGGCGGTGGCGTGGGGATTGCCGGAGAAAAAGCTCGGCACGGGGGGCCTAGAGGGATGGTCGGGGCGGCGGCGGACCGGCAGTGGGGAGTGTTTTCGGGGCGGGCGGGGTGGCGCACCACCGGCCGCGGGCGGCGGGGGCTGCTGTTTGGCCGGTGGTGGCTGGCGGCTCAGGGGGGTGGAGGTTGAAGATGAACCGCAGGACCTTGATTTCGTATCCAACGGCTGCAAAATCGACTGACCAGAGATGAAAAAGTCAATCGACCGACGTGTAGCCTCACCTTGCTAGTGCATTCAGTTTCGACATCAAAATTCAGTTTCGACAGCAAAATTCAGTTTTGACAGTTAAGTTCAGTTTCGACAGTTAAGTTCAGTTTCGATAGTTAAGTTCAGAGATGAGCGGCTGATGTATTTTACATCTAGCACTTTGTGGTTATGTATTTTACGTCATGATTGGAGATGCTATTAGAATTCCACTCAGGTTAACATTGTTCGTTGTCTCTCTTGTCCCGCTTCAGCCTCGGCGTCGTACAACTCACCGGAGTTGCTCCTACGACGAAACCCTCCATCACAGTTGAGAAGTACCTCGGGCTCCATCTCCAGACGCCTAAGATCTTCTTCCCCTCCTCCGACAGCAAAGTCAGCCAAAGCATCCTCACCGGCCAACCCAATCACGCTGAGATCGACATGGCTTCACCAAAGAGGTTGTACACTTGTTGCATCTCTTTTTTACTCTACATGTTATATATATTGTCCATTGAGCACACGGATTTGTTCCTTTAGTGTCTCCTTAAAAAAACGTAGGAATTTTAATTTTCACTTGTCCTCCTTTTCAAATTCCTATTCATGAAGCACAAGACTAAGAGATAGTAGCATAATAGCATTATAACCGTACATTTTCTTGTGGTTTGACTTAATCTCACCATGCTTCTTTGCATCCTGTGATCTTCCAATTGTTGTGAATCAAACACCCAGATTGGCAGAAATCCTGTGTTTTTAAATTCTCTGTTTTGCACATGCATGCTTATCCTATTCCTGTCTATTTCCTATCCCTGCATTGTTGGAATCCTCCAATTCAAATGAGCCCTTACAGAATTACTTCTCTTACAGATAGTTGTCAAAGAAAACCTTGCGTGGTTTGTCCCGCTCCTGCTGCGCTGTTGTCCACCCCAGCTCAGCTGCTCCAACGACAGAAGGATCCAGCACAGCAGGGATCCGGCCTCCAGACTGTCTTTCGCTGCCTCAGATCTTCTTCCCCACCGCTGGCAGCCATGAAAACTGCATTACCATCATCAACCGAGCAGATGACCTCGAGGACTACACGGGTCCGCAAGAGAGGTCGCACTCTTTCGTGTCTGCTTACGTTATGCATTGCTTAATATTACATGCTACTTTATCGTCCTGTTCACCGATTAGACTCTGAGTCAGCTCCAAACTAATGGTCAAACTTGAGTTTTTAAATGGTTGTGGGGTACATATCGGGGCCGCTATCAATAGTAGCTATCTACTATCTGGTTAATCTCCGGTGTCTACTATGAGTTTCATGTTGGGTGGGAAACAAATAGTAAAGAAGCCATTATCTGTATTTTTTAACTGAAGCCATTATCTGCCTGCTATTATTGGTTTTGGGTCTATCCACAAGTTGCTACCATCACTCTGAATTTCTACATGCACTCATTACATAATCTCACTATGTTTTATTCCTATGCATGACAGTTATTGTAAACAATGGAACTGAACATGTAGAGCAAAAGAGACGAGCCTTGCGTGGCAATAAAATTTCATGCAGACGTCGCTCCATGGTAGGCGCAAAGGCAGCCTCCTCCGCGCATTTCGGATTGTAATCGATAGGAAGATATCTGTTCTGAGGGGGATTCAGAAGGAGAAGACAACTCCTATTTACCCCCTGAAGTCTTCGCTCTAACTTGGCATGCTGGTGTTGGTTCTATCATGCATATGGTGTCTTGCATTGCTTACTTTATACATCAAATATGTCATCTGCTTAGTTTAGACATCCTTTGTGCGAATGCCATCTGTTTAGTTTATTCATCGTTTATGTGAATTATGCAACGCCATCTTGTTTAGCCAGGCATCATATATGTGAATTTTGCAATGCCATCCTGCTTAGCCAGTCATATTATATGTAAATTATATCAGGCCATCCTTTTTCTTTCGTTACATATTACATTTGTCAATAATGTTAGTACATTCAACTGCTCTTCGTGTGCATCAGCCATTTGACACGGTGATGGCAAATTCTGGAGTGAAAACAAGGTCTTCAGAGCAGACTATGCTATCTGACGAAGCGCATATCTCGCTGGTTACGGATAGCGCCTCATAGGAGGATTCAGAGACAGATGACCAGTCCTATTCCCCCCGAGGTGTATGCTCTAACTTGGCAAGGTTATGTTGCTCATATCGTGCGTATGGTGTCTCGCATTGCTATGTCATTTGATTAGTTTAGACATGCTTTGTGTGAATGCCACCTGTTCAGTGTATAATTACCATATATGTGAATTATGCATTGCCATCTTGTTGCAAGACATTATATATGTGAATTATACAATGCTATCTTGTTGCAAAGGCATTATATATGTGAATTATGCAATGCCATGCTGTTTAGCCAATCATCATGTATGTGAATTATATCATGCTATCATTTTTTTGTATTACGTGTTCCATTTGTTGATAACTTTTGTATATTCAACTACTCTTCCTGTGCATCAGCCATTTGAAGTGGCGATGGAAGTATCTGGAGTGAAAACAAGGTATTCAGAGCAGACAATGCTACCTGCTGAAGCAGACATCTTGCTGGTTACAGAGAGCTCCTCAAAGGAGGATTCAGAGACTGATGACCAATCCTATTCCCCCCCTGAGGTCTATGCTCAAACTTGGCAGGGTTATATTACCCATGTCATGCATGTTGTCTTCTATAGTTTTTACATCATATATGGATTGCCATCTGCTTACTTGCTTACTATATAAATCATATATTTGAATTATATCATGCCATCATGTTTACATAGTACATACACATCATCTATCTGAATTATGGCATGGCAACCCATTTAATAAAGACATCATATAGTTATATCATCTCATCCTGTTTAGTGTTTACAGTCATCATATTTTGAATTATGGCATTCTATCCGTGAATGTATGTGAATTATGGCATGCTAACCTATTTAATAAACACATTATATAGTTATGTCATGTCATCCTGTTCACATAGTCTCATATTTTGAACTATGTCTTTCCATATTTTTTAGTTAGCCATCATAATGTGAAATTGTGTCATGCTATCCTGTTTAGTTAGCCATCATATATGTGAAATTGTGTCATGCGATCCTGTTTGGTTAGACAACATAAATATGAATTATTTCATGCCCTCTTTTATTCCCCACTATCCATTGCACCTGTCTATCATACAATGTCTATACTTTCAGTTACTTTTCTTGTTTATCAGCCATTTGAATTGGAGAGCGTGATGGCAATATCTAAGGGAGTAACAACACGGTCTTCAGAAAAGATAGTGCTACCAGTTGATGCAGATAGAACCACGGTTGTACTTGCCCAAGGACCAGATCCACCACACATAACCCAGACTCTCGCAGATTATACCCCTACCCAGTTGGACAGAGAACCAGCTCACCCCTTCTAACCCCAACCCCGACAGATAGTAACCCAGTTCCAGTTGACACAGCACCGTCTCCACCACAAAGCACCCAAACATGAGCAGTTAGTAAGGGAACTGCAGCGCCCAAAGCATGAGGACCACCACTCCGAATCCCAACTCAACGCTTAAAGGAGAAGAAGATTTGTTCTCAGGCCAGGTTCTGTAGCTATGGTTCATACTCCTTTGCTCTTGCATTACTGTATTTACTCATACCAACTATTTTTAAATTTGAAGGATGGAATTGAAACTCCAATGGCACAATAGGTATGTTTTAAACCTGTTTCTTTAACTGGTTTGCTGTTGTAACCTGCTCTATGTTGATTTTAGTTTGAATTGAATAAACAATTATGTTCTCATGTCATGCACATTACAAGTGTTGTTATTGCTCTATAGTTACCCACACTTATATTCTGTCTATTCTGCTTTGTCTTGAACAGATATTATTTGAACTGTGTCTCTATCTTGATTTGGCAACAAAAACTAGAATGATATAGACCATAAAGTGACCATGGTACATAGATATATGTTTGTTTCATGCTGTTATCCTGTCCACTTTACTACTGAACTCATTTACCAAAATGAGTTTCATATACAACATGGTAAACATGTGATGTGTCTGCTTGTTTCTCTTTTAGAATGCGGACAAAATATTGGAGAACAGTACCGCGTTATCCAATGGTAAAGGAAGTAATGCAGATAAGGTTCAAGATACTGAGACATCCCTGTTGGTCTCCAAGAAAGCTGATAAAAACTATCTTGACGACAGTGAGGGAACCCAAAAGTCCTGTCTTGATGTAGTGTTCGAGTTACTGGCCACTACTGCTGGCACAAGCTCTTCGAACTCGCTGCCTGAATCAGTTCGTCTTCTTGAGTCTCAACTTCAAGTTGAAAGACATCGATCAGATGTGCTGTGACAGGAAGCTGAAGGACTGAGGAAGTCCCTGCAGAATTCAGATGCATATTTTCTGGTGCAACAGCAAGCGCTAGAGGATTTAAGCGCCAAACAAGAGAAAGTTAATAAGCTTGCTAAGCATCTTGCCAGCATTATGGGTACCCAGGATATTGTTTCTTGAGATCTTCTGAAGTGGTTTCAGTTCTAGATTTGTTTTGCTGCGGCGTTTATTTGCGCTGGTCGCCAACTTTGACAACCAGTGTATATGATATGCTGCTTTGTTCCCTATATTTGCACTGGTGGCGAACTTTGATGCCTAGTGGATGTAATATGTGTAATAGCCGTGATAGCCTAGCGTTAGTTGCTTGCTTATTTATTTCCTTGTTGTCTTGTTTATTTGTTTGCTTGTAGTCATTGCAGTTCTTTTTTCGCGGTTAGCTAGTGGCTGCAATAACCTATTTTTTAAAACTAGGCCACAATAACCATGGGCTAATATTTACTATAGTGACACTGGGCCTCCTACTGGCCATAGAAATAGTGGGCCGTCTATGGGCCGTAGAAACAATGGGCCTTCTATGGGCCACAGAAATGATGGGCCTTCTGTGGGCCGTATCATCAATGGGCCTTATACGAGCCGTATTATCGATTAGCCAAACATGGGCCAAACAGACCGCATTATGGCCATAAATGGGCTAGAGTTGGAATCGTCCGTTCATGGGCCGACCATAACGGGCCATCGTTAATAGGCCATATTTGATGACGCTATGAAAACGGCCTAACGTATTAACGGACCACAAACGGGCCGACTGTAACCACGGGCTGAATTTGGCCCACAAGCAGAAAATGACAGTAACAGGCCGTAAGTAAACGAATGCTGGAAATGAGCCCAAGATTAAATGGGCTCTGAGAAGGCCGAAAGATAACATGGGCTGGAAACGGCCCAACGGAATAACGGGCCGTTAATGGGTATAAAGTGATACACTGTTCATTACGGGCCAGTTTCACCACGGGCCGTTAATGGGTGTAAAGTGATACACTATTCATTACGGGCCAGTTTCACCACGGGCCGTTAATAGGCCAAGAGTTACATAGGGCCTCATATGGGCCGAAAGACGTCATGGGCCATACATGGGCCAGAAGTGAAAACGGGCTGGAATCATATTGGATGGCCCAGATGACGCTACTGGGCCTAATTCGGATAGGGCGTAACGGACCTTGGGTTAGCGGGCTGTAAATGGGCTATATGCGAACATGCCTATAACACCCCGGATCCGATGCGCCAGGTGTCCGCCAGTTATCCGCCGTCGTTGCCATGTCGTTTGCTTGCGTGTTGAATTTTGCCATGTCATCATGTGCATTGCATTGCATACGTGTTCGTCTCATGCATCCGAGCATTTTCCCCGTTGTCCGTTTTGCAATCCGACACTCCTATGTCCTTCGGCGTCCCCCTTTTTTTCTCTTATTGTGAGCGGGTGTTAAACATTCTCGGAAGGGATAATTGCATTTTTACCCCTACTTGGTTCCTACCCACGGGTTTTGCCCTTACTTTTCGAGCTTGCTCAGTTTTGCCCTTACTTTTTCCGTCGTGGTCCCTCGAATGCCCTTTGACCATTTGACCAAAACTTTGAAAATTCATAACTAATTCATATGAACACAGAAAAATGCAAATAAGATATCAAAATGTTCAGATAAACATTACCCGTATGTGCATATCATTTGCATTCAGGACAAAAGCACCCTTTAAACTACTTGAGGTAATTAATATTATTCATATTATTAAAAATAAAAAGGTATAAACAATATTTTTTTCATGAATAAAAATTACATGCAAATGTAGGTGATGTTTTTTGAACATCCAGATATCTTATTTGCATTTTTCTAAGCTCGTATCATCTTGTTAAGAATGTTCTAACGACTTTGACCATTATTTGGAAAATTCATAACAAGTTGATACAAACTTAGAAAAATGCAAATAAGATATCAGGATGTTCAGAAAACATCACCTACATTTGCATGTAATTTTTATTCATGAAAAAAATAATATTGTTTATACCTTTTTAATTATAATAATGTTAATAACATTAATTACCTCAGGTAGTTTAAAGGGTGCTTTCGTCCTGAATGCAAATGATATGCACATAAAGTTAATGTTTATCTGAACATTTTGATATCTTATTTGCATTTTTCTAAGTTCATATGAATTAGTTATGAATTTTCAAAGTTTTGGTCAAATGGTCAAAGGGCATTCGAGGGACCTCGATGGAAAAAGTAAGGGCAAAACTGAGCAAGCTCGAAAAGTAAGGGCAAAACCCGTGGGTAGGAACCAACTAGGGGTAAAAATGCAATTGCCCCTTCTCGGAATGTATCGAGATTTGCCAAGCGGCCTTGGTACACCACCGGTAGACCGCCTGTCAAGTTTCATGCCATTTGGAGTTCGTTTGATACTCCAACGGTTAACCGCGTAGCCTGAAACCCCTCTCTCTTTGCAGCCCAACACCCCTCCACCACAGCCCGTGAGCCCATACAACCCCCTCCATCCTCTCGTTCGTTCGATCACGATCACGTGGCCGAAAACCGCTCCCCATTTGGACACTCCTACCTCCTTCTACCTATAAATATGTGCCTCCCCCCGAAATTTGCGGTCTAACCCTAGTCCTCTTCCTCCTCGCGCCGCCGGACGCGTCCACCGCCCTCCGCCATGTTACCCTGGCCAATTGTGGAGCGCCACATCAGCGCCCCTGCCCCTACACCCAACCGCACGCCGCCACGCGTCCCCGCCAGATCCCACCACCGCCGCGGCCCATCGCGGGCCCGTGCGAGCCCGTTGCGCCGCCGCCGCCCGTCGCCGGCGACTGCTGCCGCCGCCCTCCGCCGCCTCACCCTCCGTCGCCGCGCCGCCAAGCTCCGCCCGCCGTCTGCCGCCCGA
>NC_041384.1:494231931-494289379 GCF_002162155.2 Triticum dicoccoides | reverse complement strand
TCCGTGCCCGGAACCCCATATCCACGAGGTTGACTTCGTTTTTCCACCAAGTCCCAAAAATTATTGCATTTTGGTGCCCCTTTGACATGCCATAACTGTTGCATACTGCTCCATTTTGCATGCATAATATATTGAAATGTTCATTGTGAGTTGCTCTTCATTTAATTCCATTGTGCCATGTTTGTTTGAGTTCACTTGATGCCCTAATCATCGTTGCAAGACTGCTATGTGATGTTAACTGCTGAAACTTGTTATAACTTGATGTTTTGTCATTTTTGTTGCATTTTGTGTGTGCATCCTTTGAGCATGAAGTCTACATGTGTTATGAGCTACAACATGCTATGTTTGCTGTGGTGCAATCCACTCTTCATGATATTACATGTGTTGATTGTTACAAGCTTGCAAAGTAGCCTCCATGATGTTGCTGATTTCTGTGACTTAGTCATTTCTGCTAAGTCTGAAACTGATATATTGTGATGTTATGTAAACCTGTTGATACCATGAGTTCTATGCATAATCTGGAGATGTTCGATAAGGGTGTTTTGTTATACATGTTATTCTCTATCCATCCATGCCCCTGTTTGAATTTATGAAGTGCTATAGCATGTCTTAATCTTGCTCTACTTTTGCTATAAAATGTTCCTGGCAGATTGTTTACATGTTAATCAATTTTTCCATGGTTATTGTTAGTGATCCAAGCATGCTATGAACTTGCTCTTGCCATGGTTAGCTTCATGATCATGTCATCTTGCTGTAGGTATGCTTTTTTTGTCATGCAATGCCTTGTGGTGAGTGATTCAAGCTCACCAATATGCCTACTTATCGTTGTTCTTGCCATGTGCTGTTATTTTCATTGTGTGAATCTGTCATATCTTTTGCCATGTTTGCATGGGTTCTACCATCTTTTATGTTGATCTTTGGTATAAGTTAAGTAAGGGAGTTTTGTTAATTGCTTTTAGTACTAGCATGCCATGCTCTTGTTTGACATGATAGCTTGCTATAGCATGTTGTTTGATAGCTCTTAACATTGCAACCTGATGTTATTCCCGCCATGTCCTGTGAATTCTGCCAAGTCTGTGAAACTGTTATTATTTGCAATCTTGCCATGTCCTTTTGAGCATTTTCTGATGACTTCTGGAGATAGCTCAGTGTTCATGTTTTGTCATGCTTTACCTGTACACCATGTCCATGCCTTTTGTTTTCATGTTGAGTGGCTGTAGCATATTGTTTTGATGTTTGCAAGTTGCCTAGTTGCTGTTTTGGACAGCTTGTCCTTTAAACTTGTTTCATGTGTATGTGTTGAACCATTGCTCCGTTTTGAGTGTGCTCTACATGGAATTTGCTTAGTTTTGCATGTAGTTTCATGTTACCTTGTTGCATCCATGTTTTGAGTGTGTTTGCTTGATATTTGAATGCATTTTGTATCAATGCCATGTTTAACTTGTTTTTCTCATATCTTCTAGGCCGTAGCTCCGAATTAAACTTTATATGCAACTTGACTAGAATTTCGTGTAGATCATCGTGGTGCTTCTTAACTTGCTGTTTAACAACTTGAACATAAGGTTTATTCAGATCTGGACCAATTTCGAAATTTGCATATGAGGACTTACCAGAATTGTTCTATGTTGTTTCCGGCCTCATTTAAACTTGCTTTGATGTGTTGTTCTTGTATGCATCATCTCTTGCCATGAGTAGCTTTATTTAGCCTTGTCATGCATCATACTTGGTTGAGCATCATGCCTTGTTCATGTGTGTTGTGTTTACCATGTTGTGTGCTTCTTCTCGATAGTTCCCGTTTCATTGCGATCGTGAGGATTTGTTCGTCTACGCTTGGTTCGTCTTCGTGGCTTCATCTTATTCATGGACTCGTTCCTCTTCCTAGCGGGATTTCAGGCAAGATGACGGTCACCTTGGATTTCACTACTATCATTGCTATGCTAGTTGCTTCGTTCTATCGCTATGCCGTGTTACCTACCACTTGCTTATCAAGCCTCCCAAATTGCCATGAACCTCTAACCTTTGTCACCCTTCCTAGCAAACCGTTGTTTGGCTATGTTGCCGCTTTTGCTCAGCCCCTCTTATATCGTTGCTAGTTGCAGGTGAAGATGAAGATTGCTCCATGTTGGATTATGTTTATGTTGGGATAACACAATATCTCTTATATTATTAATGCATCTATATACTTGGTAAAGGGTGGAAGGCTCAGCCTTATGCCTGGTGTTTTGTTCCACTCTTGCCGCCCTAGTTTCCGTCATATCAGTATTATGTTCCCGGATTTTGCGCCCCTAACGCGGTTGGGTGTTATGGGATCCCCTTGACAGTTCGCCTTGAATAAAACTCTTTCAGCAAGGCCCAACGTTGGTTTTACATTTGCCTAAAAACCTAAGCCTTTTTCCTTGGATTTTCGGAGCCCGAGGGTCATCTTTATTTTAGCCCCCCCGGGCCAGTGCTCCTCTGAGTGCTGGTCCAAACCGAGCGATGTCCGGTGCCCCCTGGGCAACCAGGGTCTATGCCAACTCGACGTCTGGCTCATCTGGTGTGCCCTGAGAACGAGATATGTGCAGCTCCTATAGGGATTTGTCGGCACATCTTGGCGGTCTTGCTGGTCTTGTTTTACCATTGTCGAAATGTCTTGTAACCGGGATTCCGAGACTGATCGGGTCTTCCCGGGAGAAGGAATATCCTTCGTTGATTGTGAGAGCTTATCATGGGCTAAGTTGGGACACCCCTGCAGGGTTTGAACTTTCGAAAGCCGTGCCCACGGTTATGTGGCAGATGGGAATTTTTTGATATCCGGTTGTAGTAAACTTGAAGTAAACTCTTCTAAAATACACCAACCGTGTGCGTAACCGTGATGGTCTCTTTTCGGGGTTGTTCGAGAGGAGAACACAGTTTTTGAGTTATGTTTGATGTAAGTAGGAGTCCAGGATCACTTCTTGATCATTACTAGTTGACGACCGTTTGCGTAGCTCCTCTTCTCGCTCTTGTTTCGTAAGTTAGCCACCATACTTTGCTTAGTCGCAGCTGCAACCTCACCACTTTACCCCTTCCTTACCCATTAAGCTTTGCTAGTCTTGATACCCATGGTAATGGGATTGCTGAGTCCTCGTGGCTCACAGATTACTACAACATCAGTTGCAGGTACAGGTTATTCGATGATCTTGACGTGAGAGCGATGTTTACTTGTGTTGGAGTTCTTCTTCTTCATCGGTCTTGGGTTAGGTTCCTGGTCGGCAGCCTGGGATAGCAGGGTGGATATTGTTTGAGTTTTTGTTTATGTTTCATCCATAGTCGGATGTTGTTCTCATGTATATTGATGTATTCTTGCGGCATTTGTATGCCTTGCATGTATCCCCATCTATTATGTAATGTTGATGTAATGATATCCACCTTGCAAAAGCGTCTTCAAGATGCGCTTCTATCCTTGGTGGGACCTTCGAGTTTCCTTTAGGATAGGGTCGCATCTTGGGCATGACAAGGCCGTTAACAGGCTTTCCATGGGCCAACCCATCACCTTTTGACCAAGTTAAACGGGCCGGCCTTTCCATAGGAATGGGCCTTTGCTGGGCCCTGCCACGTGTCGACGTATCATAGGCACCTTCCGTCCAATGAGTGGATGACATCTGTCCCAACGATGAGCCGACACGTGTTTCCTCCAGCCAATGATGATTTTACATGTGGAAAATCCCCATTGGTCGGGGCTGTTAACGGTTTATCGGATCCAAAACCCGACCGGATAGCTTAACGACGTTCCGTTACGGTGGATGCCACGTGTCGGTCACCCTTGACGAAAGCACTTCTGTGACGCGCGATTTATCGTCATGGAAGTGGACACTTCCGTGATGATAATTTTGGTAATGTCATGGAACACTTCTACGACAGCACAGGTATGACTATCTTGATTCTGTCATAAATTTGTCATGGATGTACATGCATGACCAAAAACGCGACCTACTGTGACAAACACGTATCATCATAGAAGTGTATTTTTTTTGTAGTGAGTGCATCCGTTGCATGGCAATCCCTACTCACTCGCATTGATATCTATTGATGGGCATCTCCATAGCCCGTTGATACGCCTAGTTGATGTGAGACTATCTTCTCCCTTTTTTGTCTTCTCCACAACTACCATTCTATTCCACATATAGTGCTATATCCATGTCTCACGCTCATGTATTGCGCGAAGATTGAAAAAGTTTGAGAATGTCAAAAGTATGAAACAATTGCTTGGCTTGTCATCGGGGTTGTGCATGCTTTAAATACTTTGTGTGGTGAAGATAGAGCATAGCCAGACTATATGATTTTGTAGGGATAACTTTCTTTGGCCATGTTATTTTGAGAAGACATGATTGCTTTGTTAGTATGCTTGAAGTATTATTATTTTTATGTCAATATTAAACTTTTGTCTTGAACCTTTCGGATCTGAATATTCATACCACAATTAAGAAGAATTACATTAAAATTATCCCAAGTAGCACTCCGCATCAAAAATTCTGTTTTTATCATTTACCTACTCGAGGACGAGCAGGAATTAAGCTTGGTGATGCCTGATACGTCTCCAACATATCTATAGTTTTTGATTGCTCCATGCTATATTATCTACTGTTTTTGACATTATTGGGCTTTATTATCCACTTTTATATTATTTTTGGGACTAACCTATTAACCGGAGGCCCAACCCAGAATTGCTGTTTTTTGCCTATTTCAGAGTTTCACAGAAAAGGTATATCAAATAGAGTCCAAACGGAATAAAACCTTCAGGTCCATAGTTAGTAGCTAGATGGCTTCTTCTCTCTTTTTGGATCTCAGTACAATGTTCTCCCCCTCTCTAGTGGAGATCTATTCGATGTAATCTTCTTTTTGCGGTGTGTTTTTTGAGACCGATGAATTGTGGGTTTATGATCAAGATTATCTATGAATAATATTTGAATCTTCTCTGAATTCTTTTATGTATGATTGGTTATCTTTGCAAGTCTCTTCGAATTATCAGTTTGGTTTGGCCTACTAGATTGATCTTTCTTGCAATGGGAGAAGTGCTTAGCTTTGGGTTCAATCTTGCGGTGTCCTTTCCCGGTGATAGTAGGGGCAGCAAGGCACGTATTGTATTGTTGCCATCGAGGATAACAAGATGGGTTTTTTACCATATTGCATGAATTTATCCCTCGACATCATGCCATCTTGCTTAAGGCGTTACTCTATTTTCATGAACTTAATACTCTAGATGCATGCTGGATAGTGGTCGATGTGTGGAGTAATAGTAGTAGATGCAGGCAGGAGTCGGTCTACTTGTCTCGGATGTGATGCCTATATACATGATCATACCTAGATATTCTCATAACTATGCTCAATTCTGTCAATCGCTCAATAGTAATTCGTTCACCCACCGTAAAATATTTATGCTCTTGGGAGAAGCCACTAGTGAAACCTATGGCCCCTGGGTCTATCTTCATTATATTAATCTTCCAACACTTTGTTATTTCCTTTGCTTTTTACTTTGCTTTTATTTTACTTTGCATCTTTATCACAAAAACACCAAAAATATTATCCTATCAGATCTCACTCTCGTAAGTGACCGTGAAGCGATTCACAACCCCTTATCACGTTGGTTTCGAGGAGTTATTTATTTTGTGTAGGTACGAGGGACTCGCGCGTAGCCTCCTAGTGGATTGATACCTTGGTTCTCAAAAACTGAGGGAAATACTTACACTACTTTGCTGCATCACCCTTTCCTCTTCAAGGAAATCCAACGCATTGCTCAAGAGGTAGAAGAAGACCACGGCCTCAACCTCGGCTGCCGGCTCCGCCTAGTACGAGCTGGCGCTGCTTGTGCCCTTCGTGGCTGGGGAGAAGCTCCAGACCGTGCTCCTCCTGACGGCGAGCGAGGACAACGAATGGAAGGGAACGGCGTTCCGGGTCACCATCGCTGCGTCAGAGCTCGCGAACAACACTTTCTTCCCTTTCTTCCTGCACAACGTCTACTCGGGGCTGGTGCCCCCATTCTCCCGCTGCTTCTACGCCGTTCTTCACCATTATGGCCTCCACGCGCTCCACATTCATCCCAACTCCATCCTCCTCCTGTCCATTTTTGCCTTCTACTGCGAGGTGTTCGTGGGGGTGATGACCTCCATCGCCATGCTCCGCCACTTCTTCTTCCTCTGCATGACTGGGACCATCCTGTTGGGTGTATCGGCTTTGTCGCGGTACAGGGCGGCAACGCGATCTTCCGCGCTGGGAAGAAGGTGGAGGATGCCCTGAAGTGGTGGGTTCTGATGGATGCCAAGTGCTCCCAGGACCTGCTGGAGCTGCCGACCGAGCTCCCCTCCTCTGGGAAGGGGTGGTACTCTGAGAAGATCACTGACCCTTCCCTGAAGCCGTTGGTGAAGAAGATGGAGGAGGACCTAAAGAACGAGAAGCTGACGGGGGCCATTTTCATTAAGGAGTTCTTAATGCAGCGCATAGCGCCGCTCCAAGATCGCTCCCACCCCCTGTGGAAGCTTGGGGGCACCGACGACAAGATTCGCCTGCGCCAGGACGCCCTTCCCGAGGAGGAGCTGAGCAAGGTGTTGCTTTACTTGACGGGGAAGGACCCGAGCAACCCTCCAGAGGATTGGCTCCCGTTGTACTGTCGAGTCGACGGGGAGGAGGTCGCCGCTACCATGCCGGCCTTCGACGAGTTTGGGCTCATGCGGGTGGGGCCTCCCTCGCCGCCTACCTCCTTGGTGGACCTGTCCTCCCGCGATCAATCCTCCAAGGCCACCGAGGACGAGGTTGTGGAGGAATCCTCTGCCCTGCAGCAGAGGGAGCTCCTCCGTGACTTTCCCGATGATGATGATGCGCCTCAGGTGGTGGAGGTGCCTTGCCCTTCTGGAGTCACCACAAGAGCCGGGGTGTCCTCTTCGAAGCAGCCCAAGTGGACGGCCACGGAGAAGGGCAGGACCGTGCTGATTCCCCCGGGCAGCGTTCCGCCTTCGCCGACGGCGTCCCGAGTGGTGCCAACCGTGAGTTCTCCTGCTCCCAAGAGTTCAGCTCCAGCTGCCCCGTCTCGGCGCCCGCTGTTGGGCCTGAAGAGGAGCTATGTCTTCGCCGACCAGTAAGTCTTCTCCTTGGCCTTGTTTGTTGATTCTTGAAGCGATGCTTAGTGTCTTCATCTGTCACTAGGCAGCAGTCATCGAAGAAGCAGAAGGAGGGCGCGGAAGTCGCCGTGGTCGAAGGCGTCGAAGTGGCCGTCGCGGCCCTGGCGAAGGAGAGTGTCGCGGCCCCTGCAGCTCCAGCATTGATGCCGTCTCCCCAGGGTGTGGAAGCCCATCCTCAGGAGGTGCCGACGCCTTCGGCGGGGCTGACCCCGCCGACGCCCATCCTCGCTGCAGCTGTTGAGATTGCCCAGCCTCCGGAGCCCCTGGTCCTTCCTGATGCTGAGGCTTCTTTTGTCTTGGCGCTGAGGACGTCTTCTCCCCTGCCCGGTGTGCAGTCGGGCCATGGCGCTCTTGCCACCTCCGGGGCCCTGGAGGAGGCAAGGGCGGCGCTGAACCTCCTCCAGGGTGAACTTCGAGGCCCGGACCAGCGCTCGGCGTTGGGACGCCTATGGCTAATTTCTGGTTGGCTCCAGGCCGACACGTCTGTCCGCGTGGCCTGGGGCTCTGCGGAGGAAGCCCAGAAGGTGCTCGGGATGGTTTCCACCGAGTGCGACCTGGTGTGGAAGGAGGCCAGGGAAGCCGAGGATCGATGCCGCGTGGTGGAGGCTGAACTGAAGGCTCTTCAGGATCAGCGGGCTGCCTAGGCCAGCCAGCTCAAGGAGCATGAGGAGAAGCTGAAGGCCCAGGAGGCCGCCCTCGCCGATCGAAATGCCGAGGTGAAGAAGGCGGCCTTGGGGCAGGATGCGGAGCGCGACCGCCTGACGAGGCTGAAGGAGGAGGCGGAGGCGGCCCAGGTGTAAGTAAATCTAGTGCCCCTTAGTGATTTTGGTGTATTGAAGACTTATATGTTAAGGGACTAATGCGTTTGTGAGTGTACACAGGTCTATGAGTCTATGAGGAGTTTGATATTTACAGAGGAAGTCGACCCCTAAAAATGAAGTTCTTCGACTGAAGACTTTGATACTCTAAATACTTTCTGAAGACTTTGAAAGTGAAGAAATTGGTGTAACCTTGAAGACTGGGTATTCATTCGAGGAACATGAAGCGTGAAGACTTTTGTTTTCGTAGTTTTATTTTCTCTTTCTTGAGTCATAGGAAACACCGTACTGTTAAAGGGGGTCGAGGAAATACTAAGGAAAAATTTCCATGTGATGCTCAACTCAAATCCTACACCTACCAATCCCTTCGAGTGTAGCCATTGGAAATCTCATACAGTTCAGTCAATTTCTTCAGTGACAGAGACGAAGTTCTTTTGGTCTCTGAGGAATTTGTTCTGGCTGAGGAGTTAGGAATTCACCAGTGCGGATTGCCTACACTGTGAGGAACATGATAGCCCTGAGGAATTTGAACCTCAAATTTCCGACCGTTGTTGTGCTACACGCCAGCTGTCCCAAAATATCTTATCCACCTAACGGTCATATCATTAAAGGGCATTTATGTCTTATCATGTCGGGCTGCTCCCTAGGCTATAAATAGCCGCCCCCTACAACCACTAGCTGGTTGGCTGCTCCGAGAGAAACTAACACTTGTCATTTGAGAGCATCCCATCCTCCGAGGACTTTGAGCGAAAATCATCGAGTGAGGAAAACCCAAACCCAAACACCCACAAACCCAAAGTGATTGAGCATCACTGAAGAGATTGATCCTGCGTGGATCCGACGCTTGTTACCTTTGAAGACTGTGCTTCTTCCAGACGGTTAGGCGTCATGGTCTAGAGAATCCAAGAGGAATTGTGGATCGCCGAGTGACCGAGTTTGTGAAGGTTCGGAAGTCACCTGAAGACTTACCACGAGTTATTGGGCGAGGTCTGTGTGACCTTAGCTCAAGTAGAATATGGTGAGGACTGTGTGTCCTCAGGTTTAAATACCTAGCTGCTCCAACCAGATGTACAACTGAGACAGCAGTTGGAACTAGTCTACCAAATCATTGTCTTCACCAAGCCAACTGGTTCTATTTCCTCAACTCTTTCATTTCCTCAGTATTGTGTTGTGTGCTTGTCATATATATGTTTGAGGACTTTGACTGAAGACTTTCTCAATTTCCTCAGTTCAATTTCTTCAGTCTATTTGTCTTCATCCTGTGTTATCCTGTGATAACGCTTTCTGTACTCTGTGCTTGTCTTCATTTCATCATGATGACAATGCTTGTCTTCTGTTATGTTTACTTCTGAGTACTTATTCTGCTGCAAGTAGTTCTTCGCTAAGGAATTTTCTCACTAGCAAATTCCACAGTGAAGAATTCATAAAAAATGCCTATTCACCCCCCCTCTAGTCGATATAATGCACTTTCAATTGGTATCAGAGCAAGGTACTCCCTTATTCTGTGTGATTTTGGTTTAACCGCCTCGAGTTTTAGTTATGTCGACCGTAGGTACGATCAAGGTCTCTGTTGGGTATCCTACCTTTGATGGGATGGACTACCCCTACTGGAAGAATAAGATGCGAATGCATCTTGAGGCAATTGATAACGATCTCTGGTATGTTGTGGAAAATGGTGTTCCCTCTATCTCACCCTCACTGAACGCTACCGATGTGAAGAGATTCAAGCAACTAGATTCTCAAGCCAAGAATATCATATGTGGCCATCTGAGCAAAGGACAGTATGGAAGAGTGAGTGCTTTGGAAACTGCTAAGCTTATCTGGGATAGGCTATCCAAAGTCAATGAAGGAGTTTCAACTCAGCGTGACTCCCGAGTTGATGTTCTTCGCAATCTCTTCAATTGCTTCAAAAGACTCGACAATGAAAATGTTCAGCAAACCTTCGATCGCCTCACTGACATCTCAAATGAGCTTCAAGCACTTGGTGCCACTAACATCACCGACCATGAGGTGGTGAAGAAATTGCTGAGATCGCCTGATTCCTCATTTGATACTCTGGCATTGATGATACAAGAGCATGCTGATTACAAGTCACTTGACCCCGCTGATATCCTCGAGAGGCTAAATACTCATGAGTTCCAGCTTGCTGAAAAGAGAGATCTCTATGGTTCGAGCTATGGCAGATCACGTGCACTGAAGGCGAAGGCAGTATCTGAGTCTGAAGATGAAGACTCTGGTAGCAGTCTTGGTGACCCTGAAGAACTGAGTCATGAGCTAGCACTGCTCGTGAAGAAATTGCAGAAGTTCTCAAGACGTGGTCTCTTTGGAAGACCCTTAAGGAGCAATGATTCCTCATCCAGTGACTACAAGAAGAGGCTTTGTCACAAGTGCAAGAAACCTGGACACTACATTCAAGATTGTCCTCAGTGGGAAAAGGAATCAAAGAAGAAGAAATACAAGGATTACAGTTCTGATGATGCGAAGAAAAAGAAGAAATCCTCAAAATCTTCATCATCAAAATCCTCAAAGTCTTCATCTCACAAGAAAAGCAGCTCCAAGAAGGCTCGGGCATTCATTGGCAAGGAAATGGACTCTAAAGCTGAATCTGAGGAACAAGAGGAAGAGGAGGCATCTGAGGACTCCGAGTCTGGTGTGGCGAGCCTAGCCCTCGCTACTGCAATCGTCAGCAATTCTATCTTCAACGCTGAAGAAAATGATCTCTCCAACAAGGCTGATGAAGGCAATGATGACTATGCTCCTACCTATTGCTTCGTGGCAAAGGGTGCCAAGGTACTTAAATATACCTCCTCTGAGTCTAGTGAAGACGAATCTGATGAAAATCTTAAGCCTAGCTACTCTAAACTTTCTAAAATTGCTGTAAAAAAACAAAGGGCTTTTGAAAAGGTTCAAAACATGCTAGACAAAAGTGATGATATGTTGGGTGAAGAAATGGATCGCACTAAAATCTTGACTGAAAATCTTCAGAGACTTCAGACCAGATTTGACAACCTTCAAGGCCATCATAACACTCTCTTATCTGATCATGAGAAGCTTTCTTATGAATTTCTTCAAAGAAAGCAAGATCTTGAGAAGCTAAGAGTGAGTTATGAAGATCTTCAGAAGGAGCGCGATTCATTACTTGCTCAACAAATCAGCGCTGCTCAGGAAGAATTTGTTCCTCCATGTTTGAAATGCATTGAACGTGAATCTGCTAATTCTTCACCTGAATGTTCAAATGCTTCTAATGTTACACATTCTTCACCTGCCTCTGCTATCACTAATTCCTCATCTGAGGACACTGCTAGTATCACTGACGATGCAGGGCTGAGAGAATTGTACATGACATGCATGTACAAAAGCCTCAAAGGGCATCAGACTCTTTGTGATGTGCTTAAAAAGTAGATCCTCAACAGGAACCCTAGGAAAGAGGGTATTGCCTTTGAGAGGAAACTCAATGTTGATGGTACATATTGGAAGCCTGAGCAGTACCCCAAAACCTCATGGGTTGCTGCAAAGGAACCTCCAGTTGATCCATCTAATTTATCTGGTTATACATGTGAATCTTCTCATTCTTCTGATGAGTCATTTGACTCCAACTATAAACTGTTCAAAAATTAGAATGGTGAAGTATTTGCTAGATATGTTGGCACTAACTGCAGGAACGGTTCCCCTATGAAGAAAATCTGGGTTCCCAAAAGGTGCCTTGAAAGTCTTTAGGTGAATGTACTCATGACACCACCTGTGAAGAATAGGCCAGATCAAATTCTTCATATGGACCAAATTCTTCATATGGATCCAAGTCCTCATACGGACCAAATTCCTCACGTGGATAAAATTTCTCAAAAGGATCAAAGTCCTCATATGAACATCATTGTGCTAACAACTCTATTTCGCAGGGAAGAGCCAAGGGCTATGAATATGATCATTATTCTTCTAATCATTATGTTCATAAGTCCTCGAAGAATTTCTCTGCTTATTCATATGCTTACCCTAACCCCTCTTATGTGAAACGAAATGGATTGGCCTCTATGCCACCATTCTCATATGGAGCTCGCAGAGTAATGAACTCTTTGCCACCACTTCAGATGTGGGTGGTGAAGAAAAAGAACTAATTTCTTCTGCAGGGTCAGGTCTCCATATGTGCTCAACCGTCTGAATAATTTGCTGGGGACCTGACAAAATGCCTGAAAGGACGCAGGTTAATCATAAAGAAATGAACTTTCATTTCTCACGTCCTCATACTGCTTTATTTGTCTTACTACTTGATGAAATTGATCTGATGAATTGTGATGTCATATTCTTCACTGATGAAGTATATGAAGTTCATAAGCTGCACTAATTCATCTGCAGGATGATCAACCCAAAGCCATTGAGTGGGTCCGCGATAGTGGATGTAAAAATCACATGACTGGTGAAAAGAATCTGTTGATGGATGCTCCCTTATCACCATCGCATCTGAAGCATATCATCGTCGCTGACAAAGGCAAAAGTCAGGTATTGGGTCTAGGTAAGGTTGCGATCACAAAGGATCGACACATGGACAAAGTCATGCTTGTTGAGTCCTTAGGATACAACCTTATGTCTGTCTCAATGCTTTGTGATCTTGATATGGTTGTTGTCTTTGGCAAGTATCGTTGTGTTGTGATTATGGAAGCTGACAATTCCAAAGTCTTCAAAGGCTTTAGGAGAGGAGACTTGTATATTGTTGATTTCTCTACAGGTTCACAACCAGCCGTGTGCCTACTTGCAAAAGCTTCAGAAGGATGTCTATGGCATCGACGACTTGGTCATGCAGGCATGAGGAATTTGCACACGCTTGCGAAGAAGAAGCATGTCATTGGCATTGAGAATGTCAAATTCCTCAAGGATCACCTATGCGGAGCCTGTGAAGCTGGAAATATGACCAAGGCCAAGCATCCAGCGAAGATTATCATGACCACTACTCGTCCATTTGAATTGCTTCACATGGATCTCTTTGGTCCTAATCATTATTCTGCTGTTTCAAATGAAGCATCTCAATATGGCTTTGTTATTGTTGATGATTATTCTCGTTACACATGGGTACACCTTGTTACTTACAAACATGAAGTGCAGGAAGTTTTCAAACGATTTTCCTCGAGGGCTTCAACCAACTTTGGTGTGAAGATCAAGCACATCAGAAGTGACAATGGAACTGAGTTCAAGAATTCTGGTCTCGATGACTATCTTGATGAACTTGGTATTAGTCATGAGTTATCTGCTCCTTATACTCCTCAGCAGAATGGCGTCGTGGAGCGCAAGAACAGAACTCTTGCTGAGATGGCTCGCACTATGCTCGATGAGTACAAAACGCCTCGTCGTTTCTGGATTGATGCAATTGATACTGTGTGCCACATCATCAACAGAGTATATCTTCACAAATTCTTCAAGAAGACTGCCTATGAACTCCTCACTGACAAGAAACCCAATGTGAGTTATTTCAAAGTCTTCGGTGCTAAATGCTGGATTAGAGATCCTCACCACAATGCTAAATTTGCACTGAAAGCACATGAAGGTTTTATGCTTGGTTACGGAAAGGACTCGCACACCTACAGAGTCTTCAACAACGTTCTTCACAAGGTTGTTGAAACTGTAGATATGCGGTTTGATGAAACTAATGGCTCGCAAAGAGAGCACCTGCCTTCTGTGATAGATGAACCAGCTCCTGAAGATTCTATCAAGTTCAAGGCTTTTGAAGATGTCATTCCTACTGAAGAATCTGCTGAAGAATTCATTCCAGAACATGAAGAACGTCAAGCTAATGCACCTGAGGAAAATGCTGAGGAAATTGATGCTGAAGAAAATGCTGATCAAATTCCTAAACGACAACTGGCTCATCCTCGCGTTGCAAAAGAAGTACAAGTGGAGAAGATCATCGATGACATTAGAGCACCAGGTCCTCTCACACGCTCAAAAGCTTCACATCTATCTAACTTTTGTGGTCACTATGCTTTTGTCTCTATCACAGAGCCAGCTAAGGTAGATGAAGCATTTCTGGAGCCTGAGTGGATTCGGGCCATGCAAGAAGAATTACATCAATTCAAGCTCAACAATGTCTGGGAACTGGTCAAACGTCCAGATCCTCGCAAGCACAATATCATTGGCACAAAATGGATCTACCACAACAAGCAAGATGAAAATGGCCTTGTGGTGAGGAATAAGGCACGACTTGTAGCTCAAGGCTACACACAGGTTGAAGGAATTGATTTCGATGAAACTTTTGCACCTGTTGCTAGACTTGAGGCTATTCGTATATTACTTGCTTATGCTAACCATCATGATATCATCTTATATCAAATGGATGTGAAAAGAGCATTCCTCAATGGTAATCTTGAGGAAGAAGTATATGTTGCTCAACCCCTAGGTTTTGAAGATCCAAAGAATCCTGACAAAGTCTTCAGACTCAATAAGGCCCTCTATGGCCTCAAGCAGGCCCCTCGGGCGTGGTATGATACTTTGAAGGAATTCCTCATGAAGAATGGCTTCACACCCGGTTCACTCGATCCTACTCTCTTTACTAAATCTTATGATGGTGAACTGTTTGTGTGCCAAATATATGTTGATGATATTATCTTTGGCTGTACTAACCAACGTTATAGTGATGAATTTGCCGATATGATGAGTGAACAATATCAAATGTCTATGACGGGAGAGTTGAAATTCTTCTTAGGTCTTCAAATTCGTCAACAGCGAAATGGCATATTTATATCTCAGGAGAAATACCTCAAGGATGTATTGAGGAAATTCGGCATGCAAGATAGCAAAGGCGTCAAAATTCCTATGCCCACAAATGGCCATCTGTGCACCGATGAAAATGGTATTGACTTCGATCATAAGGTATACCACTCCATGATTGGTTCTTTATTGTACTTATGTGCATCTAGGCCAGATATAATGCTTAGTGTTTGCATGTGTGCCCGATTTCAAGCTGCACCGAAGGAATCACACCATAAGTCTATGAAGCATATTCTTCGATATCTAGCTCACACACCAACACTAGGATTATGGTACCCCAAGGGCTCGGCTTTTGATCTCATTGGATATTTTGACTCTCACTATGCTGGTGATCATGTGGACCGCAAGTCAACATCTAGTACATGTAATTTCCTTGGACGATCCTTGGTCTGTTGGTCCTCGAAGAAACAGAACTGCGTATCACTATCTACTGCTGAAGCTGAGTACATTGCTGCTGGTTCTTGCTGTGCTCAACTGCTATGGATGAAGCAAACTCTCAAGGACTATGGCGTCAACATGAAGAAAGTGCCTCTCCTCTGTGACAATGAGAGTGCCATCAAGATTGCTCACAACCCAGTTCAGCACTCGAAGACAAAGCACATTCAGATTCGTCATCATTTTCTTCGTGATCATGTGTTGAAGGGCGACATTTCTATTGAGCATGTGAAGACTGAAGAACAACTAGCCGATATCTTCACAAAGCCCTTGGATGAGAAGAGATTTAGGAAGTTGCGATGTGAGCTAAATATCTTAGAATCTTCGAATGTTCTTTGAAAAGGACACTCATCCTAACACTTATGCAAAATTGATGACTTAGATGTGCAACACATGAAAAAATGGTTTTCTTCAAACAATGAAGAATAACACTCTAAGTGTGAAGAAATTAATGAAGAATTTGATTCTCAGAACCCTATGACAATTGTACGCGGTGTCTGAAACCATCATTCTTATACGGTGGGTCACGCCACCACAAAAAGTTGAAAATCTTCAATTTGAGGTTTTCCTCAGTTTTTGAAATTCCTCAGTTGTTCAAATTCTTCAACTTTGCAAAATCTTCACTGTTTCGTCATTTCTCTTCATTGGCTATATATATATATATAACACTATTCTGATCACGGGATCAGAATAATATTCTGATCACAACATGAACTTCCCGAGTAACGCACCTGACCTTCCCCGAGTACTAGGTTGAACTTCAGCTAAAAGGTGTCCAAATGGGGCTTGCGATATACCGTTGGAAAGCTATGAACACCAGTATCATGACCCAAGTTAATTTTTTGGCAAAATGTAAGCGGTTTAAGAGCAGTTTTGAAAACCGTTTTTTCTTTATACAAAAATGTGAATCGTATTTTCGATCGCATTTTTAAACCGTTTATTGGAATAAGGCAAATAATATGGTGTTGGAAAGCTGCTGCAAAACCACTCCTTCCACATGTTGAAAGTTTTCTCTAACTCCCTATGGTTAAAAAGTAATTTGGCAAATCGTAAAATTTCACAAACCGAACAACCGAGTTCGTATTTTTGATGTCATTTCTAATAGGCTAATCCAATTGAGGCAAATAATATGGAGTTGGAAAGCTTATGAAAATGCGCTATTTTTTCATGTTAAAAGTTTTTTCTAATTTTGAACGGTTTAAAAGTAATTTAGAAAATGATACAAGTTCCACCGAGTTTGTATTTTCGAGCTAATTTTTTAACCGTACGTCCGAATGCAGCAAGCGATATGGAGTTGGAAAGCTTGAACAAATGCGAAACTTTTTTGTATATATTGTTTCTCCCAATTCATTACGGTTTTATGTCAGTTTTGAAAATGGTTAAAACGTATTTTTGCCATAATTTCTACAAACTTTATCGGAATGGGGCAAATAATATACCGTTGAAAAGCTACGGAAAATGCAAAACTTTTCCATGTTGATGGTTTTCTCCGATTCCTAGTCGTTTTCCTGTAATTTTGAAAACGGCAAGATCATTCGTTCTGCCTTTACCACGAAACAGATTCTTCGAAAATGCACCACGTGAAGAACCTGAACTTCTCGACATGTCTACTTGAATTTCACTCTGTTTTCACGTGCTTTTTTTTGCTCGTAGATCTCCATCCACTGCTCGTAGCTCTCCATCCACTCACCGAAATTGAGCAAATGATATACCGATGGAAAGTTGTTGTAAACACGCAACTTCCCCGTGTTGATCATTTTTTCATACTCGCGACGATTTTAAAAGTTTTTCATGTGATATTCATTCAGTGTAGTAGGTGAACCTCCTGCTGTTTTCACGTTGAACTTCTGTAACATATTTTTCATTTGTAATTTTCTCATCCATTCGTCAAGTGTTACAAAAATGGTATTTATTTTGTATAAACCTCTCTCGCAATATTTTTTTAACTTTCTTCGACGGAGCACTTGAACTTATATCAACAAACTTTTAGTCTTTGCTTTTTCATTCTTTTTAATAAAAAATGACACCGTATAGTACATGAACTTCTGGCGGTTATCAAGCTGAACTTCTCTCGGTTATGTGAAAATATGTGAGTTCTTTATGAATATTAATCTGAATTTCTTAATCTTTTTTATGAAATTTTGAAGCGCTATATTTTTTAACAGTTGAACTTCTTGTTTCCATTCTTTAATAACGAAGAAAATCTGAGTTTTCTATAATAATTGAACTTCTCCATCTTTTTAATATGGACTTCCTGGTTTTATTTCTTAATCTTTTTAATGAAATGTTGAAGCGCTCTATTTTTAAAAGTTGAACTTCTTGTTTTTTATTTTTTGAACTTCTTGTTTCCATTCTTTAATAATGAAGAAAATCTGAGTTTTCTATAATCATCGAACTTCTCCTTCTTTTTAATATGGACTTTCAGGTTTTTTCTTAATCTTTTTATGAAACTTTGAAGCGCTCTATTTTTTTTAAAAAAAGTTGACTTCTTGTTATTTAATTTTTGAACTTCTTATTTTCCAATCTTTAATAACAAGGGAAATCTGAGATTTCTATAATCATCGTACTTCTCCATCTTTCTAATTTGGACTTCCTGATTTATTTCTTTTAGTAACGGAAAAATCCTACTTTTTGATAGACATCGAGCCGCTTCATTACATTTGAAATTCTAGGTTTATTTGAATAGAACTTCTTCATTATTTCAAATAGAACTTATTGGTCTTATTCTTTAGTAACCGAAAAAATCGAGTTTTCAAATAAAGATCAAAGTGCTCCGCTTTTAAAAATTGAACTTCTTGGTTTTATTATTTAGTAACAAGAAAAAACTGAGTTTTTAATATGCATTGAACTACTTCATTTTTTAAAATTGAACTTGTTGGTTTTTATCTTTAGTATTGGAAAAAATGCCCAAAAATGACATTGTTTTTTGTTTTTGTTTTTTGAACTTCTAAATCCCAGGTTTTTAATATACTTTGAACTTCTGTGTTATTTCAATTTGAACTTCACATATTTTATTTTTTTAGTAAACAATTGTGTTCAATTTAAAAATAAACATCGAATTTGTCTTTTTTCTACTTTTGAACTTCAGGGTTTAATCTTTAGTATCGTGCAAAATCCTAGTTTTCTAAAAAATAGGGAAAATATTTTTAAACTTTTTTAGTTGTTCCTTTATTTTAATTCAAATTTATTAGTTTTATTTTTACTAACGAGAATGTGAGGTTTTTACAAACTTTGAACTTCCCTGTTATTTTAATTTGCACTTCCTTGTTTTTAAACTTTGAACTTATTAGTTTTATTCTTTAGTAACGAGGAAAATCAAGTTTTTTGAACTTCCTTGTTTTAAAAATTTGAACTTCTTGGTTTTATTTTTAATAATGTGAAAATCTATTTTTTCAGAGACATCGAAGTTCACCATTTTTTAAAATTGAACTTCTTAGTTTTATTTTAATTTGAACTTCTAGTTTTTATAGAATGGGGGAAATCTGTTTTTATAAAATCTTTTGAAATTCTCCTCTTTTTTAATTTGGACTTCTCAAAAAAATTTATAAACGGGGAAAATCTGTTATAAAGATCTTTTAAGTATTTTTTATTTGAACTTCTTGCTGAAATTTTTTGACCTTCCAAATTTGACTTTTATTAAAAACTTCATTTTTCTAAACATCGACCTGCTTCGTTTTTAAATTTGAACTTCGTATAGAATTTTGTCGTGACATTTTAATGCATTTTTTGCTTTCGAGTGAAATGGCCTCATCGATCCTTTTTTTTTCATTTGATGATTTTTCTTTTGTATGTACTACATGTGAACTTCGGAATTTCTGAAACATGAACTTCACGTGCTATTTTTTTGAAACTCCATAGTTTTTATTCTTTGAATTCCATGATTTTTTTGTTTACATTTTTTTGGTTTGAACTTTCGAAATCACCTTTATACACATTTTTCTCTTGAATCAAGGGTCTGCAAAAGCAATAGGAAAATTGGGGTCAATTCTCATAGGCAAGTTTCCCATGGGCAGTAATACATGAACTTCTCATGTACAATACTATTTGTCTTTGACACTACCGGGTGGAGCGTCACAAGTGGACCGCGGTGCGCATTGATGAACAGGAAGAGAAGAAAGATTGCAGATGTGGGGGGAAGGTGTGATTCGGTCGTCGCTACAGTCCAAACGTGGTTGCGAGTGCACCGGTTGTCGCCATCTGTGTCCATCGGTCCCATCCATGTGTTGTCATCGGAGGCACACATTGTGTTTTTACAAATTTTAAACTGCTATATGTTTTTAATTTTGAACTTGGGTTTTTTGTTTACTGAATTTTGTGGTTTTGTAATAAACATCTAACCACTTTTCTGTTATTTAAATTTGAACTTTTAGTTTTTTTAAAACAATGCAACCCCATTATTTCCTATAAAACATTAACTACTTTGCATCTTTAATTTTGACTTTTCTAGCTTTGTACCAAACATTGAATCTCTTTGTTTTTTAAATTTAAACTTATCTAGTCTTATTTTAAAGTTTTTTCAAAAAAGGGAAAACCCATTTTTTATGAACTTTTTGATCTGCTTTATTTTTTTTCATTTGGCGTTCCTTTTTTATAAACATTGGTACTTCCCTGTTATTTAGTTTTGAAACTCTAGTTTTTTTAAAAAGAGAGAGAAAATTAATTTTTTAATTATTTTTGAACTACTTAGTTTCTAAATCTGAACTTCTTAGAGCCCCTTTTTAAGAAACAACTAAAGTTACTAAAAAAATAAGAATTCTCTACTTTCTAAGAACTTAATATATTGTATATTTTTGTGAACTTTTTTATTTTTCGTGTGACACTTTCTATGCATTTTTTTGTTCTCGGTGAAATGACCTAGGCAGTTCCTTTTTTGGATGAAATTCTTCTATATGTTATACCTCCGAACTTCAAATTTTCTTGAAACATGATCTTCACGTGCTTTTGAAAAGCAAAAAAATTACACACAAGAATACACATACACAATACACCAATCCGTAGTATAGACAACACTATGCACTAGTACACGCATTACGAGTCACGTCCTATCAGCGTCGGGAGGTTCATTAATTTGTATACATGAACTTCTACACGGTTTTCTTCACAAATTCTACTGCTGGTGTTGTGAAATGTCAAAATACATACATGTAGTGATATATGAACTTTTGGTGAAATAATAAATGAACTTCTAAAATACATTTTTGTTTTCTCACATAAACAAAATAAGAAATAGCATGGTGTTCTCACATACATGCAACTAATGTTTTGTAGTACACAATAGCCTAAACCTGAATACCTGATGCATGCATTGAATGTTACGAACTGAATAATACGCCGCCTCACCGCCTGCTCAGTATGCTAATGCAAAAAAGGTTCTCTCCCTCCATTTGGATCTACTTCCCCTTGAGCTTGCCGTTGGCATCGTCCTCCTTGGAGTCCTTCGAGTTGAGAATGTTCCAGGCCTCGATCTAGGTGACCATGGCGTCAGCGAGCTTGACGAAATAGGGGTCGATCTTGCCGAGCTTCTCCTTGACCTGCTGCGAGAGCGAGATGTAGCACTTCTGCACGGTGCCGCATTCCTTGTCAGCTTCGCAGCCTGGAAGAAGGGGATGATGTCCTCCTGCCAGAAGATGCCCTTGTACTCCTTCAGGTTCATGAACGGGTTGCTGGCCTTGCTGTGCTAGATGTAGGGCAGCCCCGTCTTGACTCCTAGCCCAAGGTGGTCGCAGATCACATGCACACATACACAAATTATTCAGTAAAAGTTCAGTACAGCCGGACCAAACTCAAAGACGATGTGTGTGTTTAGTTTAGTTGTAGTTACCTTGACGCACCAGTCGGCCACATGTCGTCATAGCGTCCGATGGGCTGGCCACCGCCCATGAGGCCGAAGTACATGGCCGGGCTGATGAGCTCGCGGTCGAAGGCGAGGTTCATGCCGCATGTGGAGGAGGAGGAGGAGGGCGCACCGGAGCAGAGGGCAGGCCGCACTGGAGGGGAGGGAAGGTCGCGGCGGCGTAGAGGGAAGTTCGCGCCAGACTGGAGGGAAGGGCGCGTCGCGGCGGCGTAGAGGGAAGTTCGCACCGGATGGGAGGGAAGGGCGCGTCGCAGGGCAGGTAAGGGCACGCTGCACTGCACCACCGGGGCGATGGATGGTGACATCGCGGCGGCCGGATGGGGGCGGCGGACGGATCTCGCGGTGGGGACGACGGCCGGATCCCGCGCTGGGGGGCGGCGCCGCGGCCGGATCCGAGGCGTGTGGCGGAGTGGCAGTTGGGTCCGGGGGACGGTGGCGGCAGGGTGGCGGCGGGGTTGCAGGAGGAGACCGGCGGCGGGGCCTATGGGCAGGGGGCGCTCTGGGAAGATGGCGGCAGCGCGCTGGGGAAGATGGCGGAGGTGGCGGGGCGGCGGCACTCTGGGGAAGAAGGGGCGGCCGGACCTGGCGCGGCGCTGGATCCGCTCGTCGGTGGCGGCGGTAGGTGGCCGGACTCAGGCGGGGGTGGGGTGGTGCGATGGGCACGGGGGTGGGGCTGCACCCGAGGGAGATGAGGCTGTCTATTTTGTTTTGCAGAGTTTCGGAACATCCCATCGCGTCATATAGGGAGAGCCGTGATCCGAATAACTATTCTAATCCTGGGATTAGAATAGTGTTACTCTCTCTCTCTCACTGTTTCCATCATTTTTCTTCATTGGCTATATATATATGAGTTTATGTCCTCTACAGCATTCACTTATGGCTATTTCTTCATGTTGTGTTTTCTGCTAAGTGAATGTGATCGGACCCTTCCCCCTCTATGTTATACTCAACCCAATCTATTCACAAATTCTTCATGTGCGTTCTATTTGAAACTCGTTCAAAATCTTCACTGTGTCCTTGTCAGCTGAAGAAATTGTGAACGGAACGTTAAAACTAATCTTATCCAAATTTTCGGTTTTGCCGCTCAAACCATTCCGCATCCCATGATGCATTTTTCTATTCACCCACGATCTTACACGATCTCCACTTCTTAGTACGTGGGTGACACATGTCGTGCGAAGGAGAAGGGTCAGGGGCACGTTCGTCCTAAATCTTTGGGCGAACAATTTTTCACTGCGACTATAAATACCCCTCACCCCTTCCTCACTTCTTTTACTCCGCTCGAACTCTCTCTCCCGCTCGAGCTTCCCAAACCCTAGCACCGCCGCTACTCCATCGTCGCCGATGAGGAAGAGCTTCACTGCCTCGACCTCGTCGCCGTCGTACTCGCGCCGGCCACGGAAATCTTCACTCCGCCGCCGTCGTAGCTGTCTTCCTCTGCCGAGTTAGGGCATGGAAGATCTACACAGACGAACTTCACTTCTCCACCTAACTGTTTGTCGTGTTCTTCATCCAGGGTAATTAAAATTTACTTTTACTGCCCTCTTTGATTCGAATGATTTCAACAAAATCTTCAAAGGTGTTTTTCTTCAAATCCTCACACACTAAAACTCACAAGTCATCTGTTCTTGATTCGTTTCTCTAAGCATCATTTTTCTTCAAGATTCCTCAATTGTGTGGATCTTCGATCTATACAACTCTGGAACCTAAGACAAAGAATGCTTAGTGAAATTCTTCAAGACTCATCTGGTCAAATTCCTTAAACTTGTTCCTTTTTGAAAAACCTTCCGAGAACGCATATGACCTCTCCAAATTCCTCGCAACTATAATCTGTTCACAGGTACTCATGTCCGCTGCTGAATCCCTAGGTTCTCATCAACTTAACTCATTTGCAACGTTCCTCGAAGAAAAATTGCATACTTCTTCAGAGAATTCGATTGTTCAAATTCCTCAACTGAAGAATATGGCAGATGGTAAGAAGCCTTAGAAAGGAGGAAAGAAGCCTGAGGTCATGACTGCTTTTGAAATCCCTGATGACATTTATAAAGAGTATTGCACACCTGATGAGGCCAAATTTGGCAAGGAAAACAAAAATCAGCGCAAAGTGCGCATACAGAGGATTGAAAGGAGATGGGCACGAGAATGGAGGGAATACCGATATGTAACTCCAAAGTATATGAAGAAATTCGCACTCAATCCTCCATGCCCAAGAGCCCCATTGGCACCTGGCCAAGAGGCAGATCCCACTAGCATCAAACGCGGTGAGGACTTTCCTGAAGAATGGGCCAAGCGCCAAGCCAAGTTGGCTAAACAAGCAAAAAAAGCAGTGAGGAAATTTAATGAAGACTCTGTTGCTGCTGCTGCCACTGAGGCCTCTGTCAAGCCAAAGAGATCTATGGCAAAGAAGCCTGCGCGCAAGCCAAGTGCTTCACCAACAGTGCCCTCACGGCCAGAATCATCAAAGTCCTCAAGACCAATTCCTCATGCTACTCCTGCTCCTCCAAAATCCTCAGCTCCTCCAAAGTCTTCAGCTGTTCCAAAAAAGTCCTCAGCACCTGCGCATCTTGCCACGTGCCAAAGGACTGCAGGCATCTCAATTGCCTCAGGTGTCTCAACAAGTTCCTCAGCTGCACCAAATTCTTCATCAGGCCCCACTCTGCTGAAGACTAAGGCAACTGCTGGACGTGGTCCTCGCCCAAGTCCTAAGAAGAAACAAGTCGTCTTCCAGGTGCCGACCAAAGAAGATGAAGCTGATGATGATGAACTTGCAAAAATCATCAGAGACAGACAAGAAAGGGCCGCTAGAGCCAAAGGCACACCTATGCCACTGCTTTTGGATCCAAGGGCGATCCTCGATTACATTGATCTCTGCCACAAGGACCCAAACACTCCTATGCCAGATTTAAAGTTGACTCCTGGCCAAAGTCACATTGTCGGTGTCAAAACCGGCGGATCTCGGGTAGGGGGTCCCGAACTGTGCGTCAAGGCCGGATGGTAACAGGAGACAAGGGACACGATGTTTTTTACCCAGGTTCGGTCCCTCTCGATGGAGGTAATACCCTACTCCTGCTTGATTAATATTGATGATATGGGTAGTACAAGAGTAGATCTACCACGAGATCAAGGAGGCTAAACCCTAGAAGCTAGCCTATGGTATGATTGTTGTGTATGTGCTTGATTGCCTACGGACTACAACCCTCCGGTTAATATAGACACCGGATAGGGTTAGGGTTACATAAAGTCGGTTACAATGATAGGAGATCTTGAATATCCGCATCGCCAAGCTTGCCTTCCACGCCAAGGAAAGTCCCATCCGGACACGGGACGAAGTCTTCAATCTTGTATCTTCATAGTCCAGGAGTCCGGCCGAAGGTATAGTCCGGCTACCCGAACACCCCCTAATCCAGGACTCCCTTAGTAGCTCCTGAACTAGGCTTCAATGACGACGAGTCCGGCGCGCAAATTGTCTTCGGCATTGCAAGGCGGGTTCCTCCTCCAAGTCCTCCATAGAAGATTGTAAACACCAAGAGTAGTGTCCGGCTCTGCAAAATAAGTTTCCACATATTGCCATAGAGAGAATAATATTGACACAAATCAAATCTGCCGATGTATTCCGCAGTGTGTCATCACACTACGACCAAGTCCTTCACTCGAATCGTTTTTACTTTTCCACCTCGGCGTGTTTTGTGAGGCGGTTTCCTTGGCACGTCTTGTCAAAGCAGAGATCGTGTACCCCCCTTTTACGAGATTCTCATCAATACGGACGTGGATAATCCAACCGCGCCACTTATCACGGCGCTTGGGAGGCAAGCGAGTTTTACTAGGCAGGTGGGGACGCACAACCGCATCCGCCCATATAAGGGGACAAGGATCCACCTTTTTACCTACGCCTTCTTCCTCCTTTTTCTATCCATCTCCTGCGCACCCGAGCTCCAGCGCCCAAGCCCGCACTTCCCACCTCAACCTTCTCCAGCAATGTCCGGAGCGGGAGGCAAGTGGATGGTCTCCTCCGTCACGGAGGGCCATGTCAAAAAGCTAAGGAAGGCCGGATACTTGTCCAAAGACATCGTGCACCGGCTTCCCGAGGAGGGGCAGCTTCTCCCCACCCCAAGGCCCCATGAGAGGGTAGTATTCCTTCCCCACTTCCTCCGCGGACTGGGTTTTCCACTCCACCCATTTGTCTGGGGGCTCATGTTTTACTATGGCCTGGATTTCCACGATCTGGCCCCGAACTTCGTCCTCAACATCTCAGTGTTTATCGTCGTGTGCCAGGCTTTCCTCCGCATTCGCCCCCATTTCGGCCTCTGGCTCAAGACCTTCAACGTCAAGCCCAAGGTGGTGCGCGGCAGCCAGGCGGAGTGCGGAGGCGCCATGGCGGGCAAGATGGCCAACGTCCTACGGCTCGAGGGCTCCTTCGTGGAGACCCTGAAGGGGTGGCAATCGTGGTGGTTTTACATCACCGAGCTGCGCGATCCGAAATGGATCGCAGCCCCCGAGTTCCGATCCGGACCCCCCACGCGGCTTATGTCCTGGAAAGAGACATGCCTATCATGGGGCGACGAAAAAGAGGTGACCGGACTGCAGACATGCATCCAGTCCCTGGTGAGCAAGCCGGTCAAGCTCGTCAATGTAGTCCAGGTTATGCTCGTCCGCCGGATCCTCCCGTGTCAACAACGAGATTTTAATCTGTGGGAGTTCGACCCGACGCAGCACCAAACCCTTAACAGGCTCTTCGACACGACGTATGAAGACGTCTGGAAGGTGCTAACCAAAGGCGCCGAGGCTCCCACATCCGCTTCTGAGGACCGCGGATACAGGTCGCGGCGTCACGCTAGCGAGGTAAGCTATTTTCACCTTTTAGAGGATGTTAATTTTTTTCATAGTTTGACTCTATGCGGGATCTAAACTCCCTCACCTTTGACAGGCTTGGCAGGCGCAGTCCGGATTGATTAACTGTCTGGCTCCCTTGCCCGAAGACCCAGCCCCTGCTCTCCTAGTGAAGCTGCTGGTTCCGGCGCCTTATGTGGTGCCGGAGAAGAATGCCAGGAAGAAGAAGGCCACGGGGACTCGAAAGAGTGCCCGTAATGTGGTGGTGTCGGACTCGTCATCCGACGAGTCCGAGACGCTCTCCTCCCGTGAGAACGAGGAGGAGGATGAAGAAAACTCTCCCCCTCCAGCGGGGGGAGGAAAGAAAAGGAAGGCCGCCCCAACGGGGGAAGCCGAAGGGTCCAGGAAGAGGAAGACCCCTCCGTCGAACTACTCCCCCGACGCCGAAGAGGACGAAGAGGAGTGGCCAGATAGGGCCAAGCGTCCGGCGAAATCGTAAGTATTCGGATATCAGAGTAACTCATGACGTTCCTTTGTAGCACAGCTTTCCCTAATGTCGAACATAATTATGCAGCCCGCCCCGGGCCGAACTCAACGAGTCATCGAGCGGCTCCCTGGATTCATCGGACGTGAACTCAGTTCCGCCCACTGTCTCCCCCCGCACTGCGGACAATGCCGAAGTGGCATCGCAATGAGCTCCGGGGCAGGAGGAGGTGGTCCTGGAGGAGCCGCAAGGCGACCTCCCGGACCCCAGGAGTAAAGGGACAAGACCCCCCATGGCTCCAAGTCCGGCTTTGTGCCGGACACCGCGCCGGAATCTTCAACAGTTCCAGACCGCGAACTCCTTCCAAGAGGAGCAAGCCTTCTGAGCCGGCGGCCTCCATCCAACCGGAGGTGCCGGACAATCTGCTGGAGGTGCTTGACGGCGCCTCCATCGACGAGGAGCACCGTACTATTATGAGTACGGTGATCCAGATGGTTCAGTCCGCCAAGAGCGGACTGAGTGAAGCTTGCGCTAGCCTCCTAACAGGCTTCGAGGTAACTAAAAAATATAACCGCATAGACAGTAGCCCCTGATGCTCTATTTGGCATTCGGAAAGAAAAGCCAAATAGAGGATCTATTAAATTTCGCAGGAGTCTAACAACAAAGTGTCAATATGCGTATGCAGGCTTCGCTGCTAGCCACCGCCGCACTGACTGCGGAGATGGGTGCCCTGAAACAGGGCCTCGAGCGGACCGAGCAAGAGCTCGGCCTTGCCAAGTGGCAGCTCGAGGAGAAAGAAGGTAAGAAAATACCTTACAGAAAAAGTGCCTATAAAAAGACGTGATTGCAAAAACTAACAGGATTGTACTGCTTATTGTAGGGGCCACGACTGAGGTGGCGACCCTCAAGCAGGCGCTGTCCGAGGTCGAAAAGAAAGCGGCCGCGGAGCGCACCGAGCGAGAGAAACTTGAGGCCCAGGTCGGCGAGGTGCAGCAAGAGCTTTAGGCTCTCATGAAAAAACATGAGAGTTTGGAGCTTGAGTCAAAGACGCAAGCATCCGAGCTCGCTGTGGCCCTGGAGACTGCCAAGTCTGCCAAGGCCGAAGCCCAAAAGGCCCTCCAAAAGTTGGGGGAGATGAAGAAGATTGCAGCGGGTAAGGCATTCTTTATGCAAAGTAGAAATATAAAGGTAAACTACTTATTACTTACCCGAATCCGGAGCTCTCCAGGGGCATTCGCAGATCTTCCCCGCAGCGTATCCGACGCCGCCGCATTCTACGGAGCTGAAGAGGGAAGCTCGACAGAGAAGGTGTTCTGGTCTTAGTATGCTGAGGCTAGACACCCTGTGCCCTTGAGCGACCAGCTGAAACAGCTGGTCGAGCTCCACAAGGCGGCCGAACAGGCCATGAAGGGCTTCATAGTTTGGCTGTGGCCCGGAGAGGCCCTGCCTGGGAGCTACTTCGGGCTGGTGCGGCGGCTGGTGGAGGCATGTCCAAGGCTCGAGGTCATCAAGCGCTCCGTCTGCATCGAAGGTGCCCGTAGGGCCCTTGCCCGTGCAAAGGTGCACCGAGGTAAGCTAGACGGTGAAAAAGCTTGTGAGGGACGGGCCGCCGCCGGGGAAGGAGCATCACAAGCCCGAGAACTACTATAAGGATGTTCTTGCGGGTGCCCGCCTTGTGGCGGATGAATGGACCAAGGATGTAATTTTTGAATAAACTCGCTCGTGTTTATCCTGTGCGCTGAAAACTTGTTCATATGCGCTAAGCAATGCTTGTTGAATTTAAAATATTACTTTCTGTGCGGCCGTTTATCAAAAAATTGAGTGATGGCCAGTCGTCGGCTTCTGCCCCCATGCCACTAGTGCTGGGGTGTTCGGGATAAACCTGAGCGCTCTTTTTCCCATAGTTGGGTCCTTCGAGGGAGGCGCTCAGCACAACGAACCAGGCAATCGGACTATAATGCTTGAACACTCTCACTTAGCCATAGAACTCTATAATTTTAAATTTCGGCGAAGCCCCTAGTTCGGAAGACCGAGTTCGGGGCGCTATCCACGCCTTGGCCGGACAAAGCCAGCTCCTTGCTCGAAGCGGTAGAAGCCTTTAGGGACTCAAAAAAACTCTCGAACAGCGACCGGTCTCTCGCCACATCATGACAGTCAGTTTTAGCTTTCTCCACTAAGGTGCTTAACCCAGCTGAACCGTGGCACAATTGTAGTGGTTCTCCTAGTGCTACCTTAGCCGATAGAGCGGAACGTAAGGCACCAAAACATAGGAGCCGGGCAAACCCAACTATTGACCCAAATCATGATTCGGAGCCGATGCGTATAGTGCTATAAGTTCGGGGTGCCACACTTGTGAAAGTGTACAGACTTCTCACACCATAATGAGGGGTACTGAAGCCCCTGGCGTGTTTGTCGTACCATGGTGTACGGGTGCGATCATGTCATTTAATAAACATATATATGAAAAGAGGATAATGCAAAAAATAGACAAAAAGCTATGCATTGTTTATAGAGAGGCTATTTATCAAAGCCGAATGATACAAGTAGTGCGATAAGCAAAAGATATTGGACTATTCAGTATGTCCTGACCAGGGGCAGGCCACGGAATTGTATTTAAAACAGGTATACCGCTCGTAACAGAGACCACCTGGGAGTTCCATAATGCGGCATGGCTTGTCTGCCTCCCTGGATCTTGCATCGTTTGTGCGGCAGTAGAATTGCCGAACAGGTCGTCCGAAGTGTGGAGTCCTGAAAGTAAGAAAAACATTAAAAAAAGAATCCGGCAGCCCCTAGTACATTTTAAGCCGTATTTTGGGCATGCCGTTACTATGCCCCTTCCCCTGTGCCCATGGTATTTCAAGGGTGTAGTTATGTACGCGAGGTACTGGTTTCGCTATGTCGCGAAAGCTGGGGTTGGGGCCGCATTGCTATGCTTGCTCAGAGGGTGCCAAGCGGTCCTGCTGTGGGTTACTCCGGGTGCGCTTGGCAGTGTCTGGCTTTTTAATGGCCGGACTGGAGAATTGCCTGAGAAGGCTACTTTGTACCTCCGCTGCGAGAGCCGCCGTATGCTCCTCCGTACGGAGGGAGCGTTCGGTGTTTCCGTTGACCGTAATTACTCCTCGAGGGCCTGGCATCTTGAGATTGAGATATGCGTAGTGCGGCATCGCATTGAACTTTGCGAATGCGGTTCGTCTGAGCAGGGTGTGATAGCCACTACGAAACGGGACTATATCGAAGATTAACTCTTCGCTTCGGAAATTGTCCGGGGATCCGAAGACCACGTCAAGTGTTACTGAGCCTGTAAAGTTGGCTTCTACACCTGGTATAACGCCTTTAAAGGTCGTTCTTGTGGGCTTAATCCTTGAGGGATCTATGTCCATTTTCCGCACTGTATCCTGATAAAGCAGGTTCAGGCTACTGCCGCCGTCCATGAGGACTCTTGTGAGATGAAATCCGTCGATGATTGGGTCGAGAACCAATGCGGCGAAGCCGCCATGACGGATGCTAGTGGGATGGTCCCTTCGATCAAAAGTGATCGGGCAGGAGGACCATGGGTTGAACTTTGGGGCGACTGTCTCTATCGCGTATACGTCTCGTAGCGCACGCTTCCGCTCCCGCTTGGGAATGTGGGTTGCGTATATCATGTTCACCGTCCGCACTTGTGGGGGAAAGCCCTTTTGTCCATTGTTGTTCGGCGGCTTGGGCTCCTCGTCGTCGCTGTGCTGCCCCTTGTCTCTGTTTTCAGCCCTTAACTTGCCTGCCTGCTTGAACACCCAACAATCCCTGTTAGTGTGATTGGCTGGCCTTTCGGGGGTGCCATGTATCTGGCACAAGCGATCGAGTATTCGGTCCAAACTAGACGGGCCCTGAGTATTCTTTTTGAATGGCTTTTTCCGCTGACCGGATTTATAGCCTTTGAATCCGGCATTGACTGCCGTGTCTTCATTGCTGTCACTGTTAACGCGGCGTTTTTGCTTATTGCGACGTGTCCTGCCACTTTTGTCCTTGGTGTCCGAATTACCAGGGTTCTTTGATAAGTTGTTACTGCGAGCTAGCCATCTGTCTTCTCCCGCGCAAAAGCGGGTCATAAGTGTCGTGAGGGCTGCCATGGATTTCGGCTTTTCCTGTCCCAGGTGCCGGGCAAGCCACTCGTCGCGGATGTTATGCTTGAAGGCTGCTAGGGCCTCTGCGTCCAGACGGTCGACTATCTGGTTTTTCTTTGTTAGGAACCGTGTCCACAATTGTCTGGCCGATTCCTCTGGCTGCTGAATTATGTGGCTTAAGTCGTCGGCATCCGGCGGTCGCACGTAAGTGCCCTGGAAGTTGTCGAGGAATGCGGCTTCCAGGTCCTCCCAAGAACCGATTGAGTCTGCTGGCAAGCTGTTAAGCCAATGCCGGGCCGGTCCTTTAAGTTTGAACGGGAGGTATTTGATGGTGTGTAGATCATCACCGCGTGCCATGTGGATGTGAAGGAGATAATCCTCGATCCATACCGCCGGATCTGTTGTGCCATCGTATGATTCGATGTTTACAGGTTTGAAACCCTCTGGGATTTTATGATCCATTACTTCATGCGTGAAGCATAGCGGGTGTGCGGCGCCTCTATACTGGGCTATATCACGACGCAGCTCGGAAGAGCTATGTCTGTTGTGTTCGGCCCGGCCGGATTTGTTGTATCCGGAGTGAAGATCATTGTCACATGCCATAGGGCGCCTGCGCGATCCGTAGATCGATCTTGTTTGTCTTGCCTTATCCTCCAGTATGTCTCGCAGGTCGGGCGCATTTTCCCGTGCCTTAGTTCAGTGGCGTCGGGGCATGGTTTGGGTGGAGGGCCGAGAGGCCTCTCTGTCGCGGCCGCGAGGTGGCCGGTCTGCCATGTCATGCGCTGGTGATGTAGGTGCTTCCTCCTCTGATCGGGGTAGCGGCCTGCGCTTCGGGTAACTCTTGGAGGGGCGTTCGAGTTTATACTCTATGGCCGCAAGGACTTCAGTCCATCTGTCAGCTAGCAAATCTTGTGCAGCTCTAAGTTGTTGCTGCCTTTTCTTGAGGCTGCTTGCCGTGGCTAAAAGCCTGCGTTTAAAACGCTCTTGTTCGGCGGGGTCTGATGGTATGACGATTTCGTCGTCATCGAGGCTTGCCTCGTCTTCGGAGGGAGGCGTATAGTTATCATCCTCGACCTCTCGGTCTGCCGCTCTCTCATGAGGGCTGGCTTCTCCATCTTCCTGTGCCGAATCTTGCTGAGGTGGGTGTTCTTCGGTGCTATCCGGGGTCGTATTATCTCCCGTACCGGAATCACCGTTTTTGCTTTGGCGGGATTTAGAGCGGCGCCGCTGACGCCGGCGCTTTGGCTGTTTCTTGGGGGCGTCATCCCCCACTGTTCATCCGCCATCTCCATCTTTTGGAGTATCCACCATATATATGTCATATGACGAGGTGGCCTTCCAGCGCCCTACAGGTGCTGGTTCTTGTTCGTCTCCTGCATCGTCGTCCATGCCGTCGATGTCTTTGGAGTCGAAGTCAAGCATGTCGGTTAAGTCATCGACAGTGGCTACGAAGTGGGTGGTGGGTGGGTTTTGAATTTCTTCATCGTCCGTATCCCAACCTTGCTGACCGTAGTCCGGCCAGGGCTCTCTTGATAAAGAGAGAGACTTTAGAGAATTCAGGATGTCGCCGAAGGGCGAGTGCTGAAAGATGTCCGCGGCGGTGAACTCCATTATTGGCGCCCAATCGGATTCGATCGGCAGGGGCGCGGGGGGCTCGGAGTTCGGAGAGGAATCCGGCTCCTCGGAGTCACGGGCCATGCGAAGTGTGGGGCTAGCGTTTGGCTCGATCGCTTTTGGGATCGCAGCCCCCGAGGTGACGTCCAACCGCCCATCCTCGATTGGCGCAATAGGCTCCGAGTTAGGGGTCGGAACCGATGCGTGTGCGGCCTCCAGGACACTGTCTGGGGGCAGAGCTAGATCATGCCCCTCGAGATAGTGCGGCGTGCTTGGCCGTGGCTCGAACCCGTTGAAGATCAAGTCTCCGCGGATGTCAGCCGTGTAGTTTAAGCTTCCAAACCCGACTTGATGGCCAGGGGCATAGCTTTTGATCTGCTCCAGGTGGCCGAGCGAATTGGCCCGCAGAGCGAAGCCGCCGAAGACGAAGATCTGTCCGGGGAGAAAAGTCTCACCCTGGACCGTATCGTTGTTGATGATCAAAGGAGCCATCGGGCCTAAAGGTGACGACACAGAGGAACTCTCAATGAAAGCACCAATGTCGGTGTCAAAACTGGCGGATCTCGGGTAGGGGGTCCCGAACTGTGCGTCAAGGCCGGATGGTAACAGGAGACAAGGGACACGATGTTTTTTACCCAGGTTCGGGCCCTCTCGATGGAGGTGATACCCTACTCCTGCTTGATTAATATTGATGATATGGGTAGTACAAGAGTAGATCGACCACGAGATCAAGGAGGCTAAACCCTAGAAGCTAGCCTATGGTATGATTATTGTGTATGGGGTTGATTGCCTACGGACTACAACCCTCTGGTTTATATAGACACCGGATAGGGTTAGGGTTACATAAAGTCGGTTACAATGATAGGAGATCTTGAATATCCACATCGCCAAGCTTGCCTTCCACGCCAAGGAAAGTCCCATCCGGACACGGGCGAAGTCTTCAATCTTGTATCTTCATAGTCCAGGAGTCCGGCCGAAGGTATAGTCCGGCTACCCGAACACCCCCTAATCCAGGACTCCCTCACACATGCTGACCCATTTCATCCAAGAGGAGAAATGGGAATATGAGCAGGCCAGGCAGATCAAGAAGGCCTAGTACAAGAAGGAGAAGTATCTGAAGACCAACATTGTCAAAATGACAACTGATGAACTTATCAAAATTCAGTTTGAAATCAAAACCCTCAGCGACAACTTCAACGCCTACTATGCTGATTGGCAAGGAGCCAAAGTCAGGTTCGTAAAACTGACTGAGAAATTCGCAAATGTTGCAGTCCCATCGCAACAAGAAGTTCCTCAAGCTGAAGCTTCTGCTCAGCCAACTGAAGAACATGCCAGCACCGCAGATGACTTTCAGGCTGCTGAAGAAAATGCTAGTTCCAGGGCTGATGACTCCATTCCAGCCGCTGAAGAAATTGCCAGGGCATCCACTAGCGGTGCGCCTGAAGAAACTGAAGAAGTCAGGGCAACTGCATCAGTTGCGCCTGAAGAAAATCAACCAGATTCCTTAGCTCCACCTGCGCCTACACCAACTCCCACTACAAAAAAATACACTTCCGTGATGATACGTGTTTGTCACAGTAGGTCGCGTTTTTTGTCATGCATGTACATCCATGACAAATTTATGACAGAATCAAGATAGTCATACCCGTGCTGTCGTAGAAGTGTTCCATGACATTACCAAAATTATCATCACGGAAGTGTCCACTTCCATGACGATAAATCGCGCGTCACAGAAGTGCTTTCGTCAAGGGTGACCGACACGTGGCATCCACCGTAACGGAACGCTGTTAAGCTATCGGGTCGGGTTTTGGATCCGATAACCCGTTAACAGCCCCGACCAATGGGAAATTTCCACGTGTAAAATTCTTATTGGCCGGACGAAACACGTGTCAGCTCGTCAGTGGGTCAGATAGGCATCTATGATACGTTGACACGTGGCACGGCCCAACAGAGGCCCATTCCTATGAAAAGGCCGGCCCGTTTGACTTGGTCAAAAGGTGGCGGGCCGGCCCATTTTAAGCCTGTTAACGGCCTGTTTGCATATAGCCCATTTACAGCCCGCTAACCCAAGGCCTGTTACGCCCTATCCGAATTAGGCCTAGTAGCGTCATCTGGGCCACCCAATATGATTCCATCCCATTTTCACTTCTGGCCCATGTATGGCCCATGACGTCTTTCGGCCCATATGAGGCCCTATGTAACTCTTGGCCTATTAACGGCCCGTGGTGAAACTGGTCCGTAATGAACAGTGTATCACTTTACACCCATTAACGGCCCGTGGTGAAACTGGCCCGTAATGAACAGTGTATCACTTTATACCCATTAACGGCCCGTTATTCCGTTGGGCCGTTTCCAGCCCATGTTATCTTTCGGCCTTCTCAGAGCCCATTTATTCTTGGGCTCATTTCCAGCATTCGTTTACTTACGGCCCGTTACTGTCATTTTCTGCTTGTGGGCCAAATTTAGCCCGTGGTTACAGTCGGCCCGTTTGTGGTCCGTTAATACGTTGGGCCGTTTTCATAGCGTCATCAAATATGGCCTATTAACGATGGCCCGTTATGGTCGGCCCATGAACGGACGGTTCCAACTCTATCCCGTTTACGGCCATAATGCGGCCTGTTATTGGCCCATGTTTGGCCATCCATCATACTGCCCTATAAGGCCCATTGTTTCTACGGCTCGTAGAAGGCCCATTGTTTCTACGACCCGTAGAAGGCCCACTGTTTCTACGGCCCGTAGGAGGACCAGTGTCACTATAGTAAATATTAGCCCATGGTTATTGTGGCCTAGTCTTAAAAAATAGGTTATTGCAGCCACTAGAAAACCGCAGAAAAAGAACTGCAATGACTAGAAGCAAACAAATAAACAAGACAACAAGGAAATAAATAAGCAAGCAACTTACGCTAGGCTATCACGGCTATCACACATATTACATCCACTGGGCATCAAAGTTCGCCACCAGTGAAAATAAACGTGCCGACAAAAGAATATACAAAACTGAGAGCACTTTAGAAGGCACTAGGCCTGGCCTAGTTGCCCCCCCCCAAACAGCTGAAGAAGCTGAGTAGACCTCAGTTGTGTCAACGATAGATGCATCAACACTAGATTTAAGGCATGATGGTGCACACGGCAGTCCTCTGACATCTTCATTGCATCTTTGACTTCAAGTCGGAGCTGAGCTGAAGCAAGCCTTTCCGCTTTAAGTTGAGATTGAAAAAGTCGAACTGATTGAGGCAATGACTGCATAGAGGTTGTCTTACACCTGCTGGTGAGTAGCTTCAACTCGCTGTCTTCATCAAGACAAGACCTTGGGGTCATTTCACTGTCCTCAAGATGGTTTGGCTCACTATCTTCCCTAACGTTCTGCCTGGCATAAGAGATACGAGTCTGAAAGAGAAACAAGGAGACACGTAACAGGTTTCACAATTATATAAGCAAATAAATGGATCTGTTCTGCATAAGGAGCATGTTTTTACAACTACAATTTGAAACTGGTAGTTGTTGCAAACATCCAATCATATGTAAACAGCAAAGCAAACAGCAGTGGAGGAAATGATGCCTATCCTAATCTATACTAGAACAAAGTTTGAAGGCTTGAGAAAGATGAACTTACATTACATGTTAACACGGGCTGGACAAATCCCTTCTCCATGTTGATGGAAGGATAATTCAATAAATTCCCCAAAGAAAATTCTTTATAAGCGTTGCCATTATTCTACATTTTGCAAAGAGTAAATATAGATCAAATAATATTGGAAAACAGAGGATAATGAAGCTCAGGTGCAGATTGATGATACATAATCAAATAGCAATTAATTAAGTACAATGTTACAAGGCAAAAGGGAGAGAGGTATTGACAAGAGCAATGCAGAGCCCATTATTTTTTTGAGATCGTATGATCCTTTGAGCAAGGAGATTCATCTAAAATTAGTTTTCATACAAGAGAGATGGTAAGGCACAAGCAGAAATTTAGGAGTTCAAATTTGGAATTGATATCATAGACAGTACCTGACGCTGGGCTCCCAGCAGTTCTAATAAGGGTTTGGCCACTGGAGTAGGGGTAAAGTGTGGTACAGTTGGGCCTGTGTTTTCTGTGGCTGCTGGTCTATCTGATTTAACAGGTATCACTACCTTTTCCAAATACCTAGTTTGTACTCCTTGAGGATCTGCACTCACCCTCTTCCTTTTGGACATCTATTACAAAAGAACAACATTTGACTGGAAAAATATAGTGTGACGACACATGGAATAGGTACAGAAAATGGATAGGTATGGCATATACTCATATATGATGCTTAAACTAAGCCAACGGTGTAACAAAGTAGAAGTAATGCAAGAGGTCAGAAGCAAAATATGTGCGACCAATACAACTTTGCAAAGTTAGAGCAAGCACCTTGATGGGTGAATAAGATAGGCCATCCTCCACCATGCCAAGTTTGTTAGGCAGTGGATCGTTCCGCAATATTCCTCTCGTGCGCCCATTCTCATATTCATTTTGATAATGTTCAATATCTGACATGCATGAAAGCATAAAAACAAGTGAGATATTCTTTGTAATGCAAAAGTGATTCTAATCCAATACTATCTCCCTGTAAACCCCTTTGTGCTATCTCTGCAATTCTTTTAAAAGATGCCATGCATGCTGTAATTTGTTGTGTGCATTAATATAATGTGGCCTACTACTCAAAATATGAGAGCTCCAGAAGTGATGACACTTCACAGATGATAGCTTCAACATATAGTAAAGAAGAACAAGTCGACCTGACCTGACAGATTCAAAATATACTAAGGGAGAACAACTCGACCTGACCAGTCGACCGCAAGAGAAGAGTATCATCTTAAAGAAGAGCAGAAGAGCAAGCAGATTGAAGATATTACAAGTCTTTTAATACAATGTCGGTTGGCCACCCATGATGAACCAGAGCGCACAGAGAAATAGTATTCTTTCCGATCTCTCCATATGTGGCTCACATGCATTTCGAAACTGAAGTAGGAACATTTAGCTAACCAATTAAACATCTCTCAGTTTTACTAATATCAGCAATAATATCATATATGAATTTGTACAACTAAGCTTGTTTAGCTCGATGGATGGAGCAGTGCTATTACGACACGAACCACGTAGGCTGATTGTGGTCATCATAAAATGGGGAAAACATAAGCATGATGAGTATAGTGTTAACCGTGGCAGTGGGATGGCAGATCTGAAGCTGCAAACCGCGCAAAGGGTAGTTAGCAACCGATGTTTGCTTTGAAATAACAACTAAGATTTGGTATGGACAAGAAAGTACGGTCAACAAGTGACAAAGAAATGCAATTATGTTGTCTCTCTATATGTCGCGACATGCATTTGGAAAGTCAAGTGGGACCTTTATCTAACCAATTAAATGTGTCAGTTAACTAATATCAGTATCATGTCACAATCATATTTGAACAACTAAGCTTTTGAATTCTGAGTGTTGTGTTGTTTAGCTTGAAGGGTGGAGTAATGCTAGTACGACAGAAAGCACCTACGCAGATCATAGTAGAGTGGATAAAAGGGGAAAACCCTAAGCATCAAGAGAAAAATTAGGAAAGTGGAACTAGCTAGACCAGTGGGTGGTGCACATGCTTTTCGAAACAAATATAGGAACATTAGGTGACCAATTAAACGTTCTCTGTTTTAGTGATATGAGCATCATATCAGATTCGTATTTCAACACGTAAGCTTTGGGTTGAGGTCTTGAGGAGCAGTGCTAGGATGACACGAAGCACCTACGATGATGGTAGTGAATATAAAGGGGGGAAACCATAAGCTTTACAAGTATAGTGCCCGTGCCATGGCGGATCTGAAGGTGCAAACCAGACAAAGCTACTTCGCAACCAATGTTTGCTTTCAACTAGCCACTACGATTTGGTACGGACAAGAAAAGTACAATAAACAAATTACGATCTATTTTCCGGGTGAGATCAATAACTTAAGCACATATGGAAGAGTACCACCTCTCTTGCGACGCCGTGTAGGCCTATGCTAATACGTTGAGGGTCTTGTGGGTGCGATGGCTGTCGGTGGCGGGGAAGAAGACTTTAGACGGCAGACGGCCGGGTCGGGGGATATATCCTGTTGCCATGGATGAGGCGGTCGTAGGAGCGGCAACGGCAAGGTGGACGATGGCGCCGATGAAGCGAGAGGAGGCGATGAAAGGATCCTGGTCCAGCGCCATGGATGAGAGACGTCCATCTCTTGCAGTGGACGAGGGGGTAGGGGTAGCGGCTCCGGCAAGGTGGAGGATGGGGTGGCGGACGGAGGAGGCTGGCCGCAGTGCGGAGGTTGTCGTGCCGCCGACGGTGTATGAATTATGAAATGGAGGGGAGGGGGGATCTCAAACTTTGGGACGCGCTTCTCTGAAATGGGGGAAAGTTACGAACTTATCCCCCGTTTAAAATTTCGGACATCGCGTCGGTTGGGGATAGGACGGTAATCTCGCATCTCCCAAATATTTGCCGGTAACTATTTCGGGTGAGGAGAGGGTGTTTTGCCGCCCACGGTTGGCGCTCACAGTGTATGAACGGGGCTGACAGGTAGGGCGGTTGTGTCACGTCTGATGGAAGTTACACATCTGCCCCTATTTAAAATATTAGCCTACATCGATTTCGGGCGAGGACAGGGTGTTTTGCCTCCCACGGTTGGCGCCCATGGTGTATGAACAGGGCTGACAAGTAGGGCGGTTGTGTCACGTCTGATGGAAGTTACACATCTGTCCCTATTTAAAATATAAGCCTACATCGATTTCGGACTAGGAGAGTTTGTTTTGCCGCCGACCGTGTATGAATGGGGAAATGGAGGAAGAGACACATGTCTTTCGGACGAGCGTGAATCATATGTGTTTTGCCGCCCACGTTTGGCGCCCACCGTGTCTGAATGGGCTCAGAGGCCGTCGTGTCACGTCTGATTGAAGTTACTAGTCTACCCCTATCGACAGCAGTGTAAATCTTGTCGATAAGGATGTCAACTGTCAGGGGTAGACAGTAATTTCCATCTCGCAAACACTAGCTTCGGGCAGCCCACAAATTATAGTGGGTGTTTAGCCGCTTCGTTCAAAACTTGGGAGAATTAGCATTCACGTTTGCCCTAGGACCTGGCAAACTAAATTCAAATCCAATTTGTATTCGATTACAAATATCCACAGATAATTATACGTTTTGTTATTTATTTCTTCAAAACCACAACAAAGATTTATTCCACCTTTATATATGATTATGATTTAGAAATGCCGTGATCTTCGAATTTAGTAGGTTGGATACACTCTGAGTCAAACAGTTATTTCATCCAATACAATATGCTCACACGAAAAACAGTTCACCTTATGTCAATCATACAAGTACTGAGGATTACCTCGCCTAAAAAATTCAGATCATTACAACACATGGACAACATAGGGGGTCTTGCAACATAATCCGTCCAGAGACATGACACAACATGCAAGTACAATAATCTAATGAAAATTTCAACTGGTATCTAAAGAAGAACCGGGATTATCTTGGGCTTCAGATAGCAGAAATAGCAGGACCTCCTCCGTCTTCAAATGCATCATTCTTACTTCCTCCAATTCTTGGGCTGCTTGCATAATGCGTGCAGCTAATTCCGTAATTTCCAACCTCAAGATAAAGATTACCTCATTCATGGCAGCCACACCATCTCTTTCTGCCTCTAGTAGAGCCTCAAGCACTATAATATCTGTGCTCAGACTGCTCTCCGGCGGTGTTGCCTCTGAACTGCTACCATCTGGTAACATGGATGGCGCACTGCTTCCACAAATAGATTCTGGAGTTGTACATTGTGTCCTAGTGTGAACGGCATCCTGAAAGGTTTTCGCTAGACATCAGTAAGAGATAGTTATCATATGATCCAGGCAGTAAGCTTACATGGTAAACGACGGACGAATTACTGCCGAGCATGGAAAACTATATTTAAATGGTTCGATGTAGCATTAGCCGAAAAGAAATTAAAATGGTAAGATGAAACTAGGTATGTAAGTGGCAAATAAACGAAATCCGCCAGTCCCATCTAGTTAGTTTTTGCTACCTCCCTAGTTCATTTTCCTCAAAAAAACAAAAACTCTTTTGAACTATCATACCACTAGTGGACTTTAATCGGGATTAAACCGGACCCAGTTGACATCCCTAGTTGAAAGGGAGTGTACAACCGCTATATTTAAGTTGCCAAGGCATCTAAGCAGTTGAAATAATTTGAGAAAGCACTTAACAGTGTGGCCTCATATAAACTATGAAGACAGTCTTATGATGAAGTTGAGAGGAAAAGTTAAGGACTCAAATGAAATAGGCATGCATTTCTTTACGATAGTATAGCAGGCACTACTAACATATTGGCCAACTCAGGTATAGCGTAACAACAAATAAGCATTCGAATCAAGCAATACAACAAAGTAGACAACTGAACTATTTGTAATTCGGTAGGATTACACGTTAAGGGCACAATCCAAGAAAGCAGCCCACTCACATTACATTTCACATGTACTAAAACACACTGGCTTACCATATGTTGCTGTGAAGCCTAGCTGCTATTGCAATGTTCGTTGAAGATATCGTCAGCATCTCGTGGTTGCAAATCTAGTTGTTGTAGTTTATTCCGCACCATCTATTTAGGTAAATTTAATTTTAATCGCATGCACTGGTCCGAATTGATCATCAATGGTTCATCTAAACTAATGAAAGAAGGGTGTGTGCATACACGACAATACTCCCTCCGATTCTTTTAACTTTGCGTATAACTTTTTCTCAGTTTTCTCGTATTAGTCTGCGCGTTCCTGATTCGTAGCATTGGTTTCCTTTTGTGCCCCGCCCCATCCGCCTCTGCCCTAATTAATTGGCAAATTAGTCCAAAAAATTAAACCAGTGCCCTCCTTGGTATGCGGGTAAAGAGTTATGCGCAGAGTAAATAGAATCGGAGGGAGTATATCTGCTTCCCTCTATTTTTATGCTTGTTCGAGGTGCCAGCCCCAAAAGAACAAATTTTTTGCTTGATGGGGTTGGCAGCTCCATAATTAATAGAAGCATCAAATTAGTCATGCAACTTGGGAAGATCAAGAACACACAAACAAGTAATGAACAGAGGCTCGGAGCAGTGATGTAATAGCTAGCATTAGAAAATGTAGGGTAAAACGAACAAAAAGCAGTGGAACCACATGCTAGTTTGCTGACGTGTAATTAAGCATAGAGAACATTAATCAGTTTGATGGAACCAACATGTGGCATCATAACAAAACTAAAGCATATTAACTATATGTGCACTGGTATGTAATTTAGCACATGTAACATGTTCACTGCCAGAAGTATGGCCCTACAGGTGCAAGCAGAATAACGCGTCTCATGAAAAACTGAATGATGCCCTGAAGAAATTCAAAGGTGCGGTGCTTATGCTAGGAAAGTGAACGTAGGCGCCGGCCGTTGGATAATAGTACCTGATTCTCGGCGGCGTATGGGTATCGTTGTCATACTTGATAGCTAAGGATCGTCGATGGTGCTCGTGTTGCGGTTGAGTTTGGGCCGGCTGTCGCCGTCGCTGAAGCGGCTCTGGTGCTATGGTTGCGGCGCCTATTGACATACAAGAAAGCTCATCTGTGGTAAGTGAACAGTTGCACGATAAAGAGAAAAACCGAAGGAGTACAAATAGAAATAACCTGATGAGGCTGCGGCGTCGGTAAAGCAGGGCCGGTGGAGTTGAATATGGCGTCCCTGGAGCGGGTCCGGTGCAGTGGACGAAGGCTTTAGCGGGCGTGTTGTACAGTGCTTTCGGTGAGGCAGATCTGTTGCGGCGGACGAGGGCTTGTATGAAGGGCCAGTGAAGGGGCGGACGAGGGAGTCAGTGAAGGGCCTACGCTGTGGTGGACGAGGGCGCCAGTTAAGCAGATCCGGTGCGGTGGACCATGATGGCGGTCAAGGAGATCTGGAGCGGTGGACAAGCCAGTCGCTGAAGCGGCTCCGGTGAAGTGGTGAGTTGGCAGTTGGGGGTTCCAAGGTGCGGAAGGTAGATCCGGCGGGGTGTGAGGTCCACCGCTGCGGCGAAGGACTAGATTCGGCAGCTTGCCGTGGTTGGGGGGTCGGGGAGGGGAAGGGGAGGGCTCTGGGGAAGAATGTTGGGGGCAAAGAGGGGGAAACAATGGAGTTACCAAAGCAGCCCTTTTCCATTCATGTGGCAGGGGTAAAACAGGAATATCGCAGGGCTAAACTTTCGGGCGCGTGATATTTCGATGTGAGCGGGAAGTTTGAAAGCTTTTGGCGCCTAAAATTATAAGTATTCTGCTCTCGTACGGCCGACTATGATATCATGGCCGACAATTTGTTTGTTTTGCACGCAAAAAAATGTGCAAGTTTTGAAAATCAATGTCTCCAACTCGAAACTTAGATTGTCCATTCAATTCAAATATGGATCATTGAGCTACTACAAGCAAATACCATCATACGGTCCAATTCAAATGAAATTCCAAATGTGTTTATCCTAAATATGATGACAAAAGCATAAATGTGTATGTGTATGAATAAAGTGGATGATTATAAAGTTTTAACATGCCCGTATGTGTATATCTCTAGGTTTGATATATGAATTTGAAATCACGAAATCCTGGCTTAAAAAATGTACCTCCGTTTAAATGAATTACAAAAGCTAATGATGGAGTCGAATTCCAAAATTCCAATCTTAGGTTTGTAATTCTGGTACATCAAGGTATATCACACATGTTCAGAAGTATCGTTATCTCATAGTACAAACTGTGAAACAAATTGATCAACCATGAGTGCACAATATCTCAATTACGCTAAAGTCCCTCAAATATAGACACCTCACTCTTTATCTGAAGTCAACCCCCCTCCACCACCACACACACACACACACAGAGAGAGAGAAGTCGTTCTCTCCCCCAAACACCAACACACGAGCACATTAACACCCCTCTCTCTTGTAAAGTCCGGACCCCAACATAGGTCTCTATCACTTTGTCTCTTGGCCATGCACACATCTCTTCCCTCACTCTCTAGGTCTCCCGCTATCTCTCTTACCCAAGCACACACACTATGTAGAGTGTATATTTCCCATACACACAAAATGTCGCCCCAAACGTCTATCTCCCTAGTTATGTGGTTCTCGCGCACTCACCTCACACACCACCCCCACTGCAAACAAGCACACTTTGTTTCCTTGTGCACCACTCTCCTCTTTCTATCTCTCCCACATGCGGACCCGCCCCAGCTCCTTCCCTGTATACATATATGTCGTGACTCTTTGCATAGCTCCCTAATGTATAATCTTTCTCGATTTCACACATTGTTCTCTACACCATCTATTCTAGATATCTCATGAAGTCCCTATCACACACATGATGACTCGCTTCCCTTGTGTCTCCGTTCATAGGCCAATTTCGAACAACATCAACATTGTCTCCCTATCTATACGCCATTTATGGACATAAACGACCCCTCTCGCCCCCTCTCTTCCTCTCTCTCTCTCTCTCTCTCTCTCTCTCTCTCTCTCTCTCCGTCGCTAGCTCTCTCTTTCTCTCGCTCTCACACCCCTCTCCCACACACACTAGATTTCTCTTCCAAATAGTCTGCTCCCCCTGTCCGCACCCGTGCTATCTCGCTACTACACATGTCACACCTTCCCCCTTCCCTTATACTAGGTTTACATCATCAGTGGTCTCTCTACTCCACATACACTCTCTCCCTCTCACACACAAATGCGTGCACAAACACACACAGACACGCACAAACACCCATTTACCTGGATCCTCATCTCTCCTCATGTCCGCGTGTGTATCTCACACACTCACTCTCTAATTATGTATATGTGTCTCCACGTTACACAATACAAAGCCCCATGTACATGTCTCTCTCTATCCTCCACACACATAGACACAAAGAATCTGTTATCATTGCCTCAGTCTCTAACATATCACGCACGCTCTCTCTCTCTCTCTCTCTCTCTCTCTCTCTCTCTCTCTCTCTCGCAAACACGCTCAACAAGGGTTACCCCATGAATAACTTACCGTCTATTCATGAACAGTCGTGGCAGTACAGCGAACACGAGACGTGAAAAAGAATAAATATACACGTGCTTAGACCACCTAGTATGACTACTAGGACTAGCGCAAGCCAAAAAGCGCGCTGCCATCACCCCCTCCTTGTCGGCGACGGGAAAATCTTCGTTTTACACAGTTGAGAAGTCATTGTGCTAAGGCCCCACATGCCGAGGCGTTGAATAGAATGTAGATGCTAGTTTACGGAAGCAAGTATCGATAATATGTTTGTATCTCCATACTTATATTTATTCTCTTATAAAAAACCGAGTTGGTGATGTTGATACGTGTTCCATCTTGCAATATAGACCGTCCGATCTATATCTGACGGATGGAAATTAAACTAAAAGATACCCGCACCCCTCTCCACATTTGCAGACAAGGCCTTCCCTCTTTCATCCTTATCTCCAACAAACCTCATTGTTGAGCAATTAAGAAAGGAAGCCTCTGGAACAAACTGGCCTGGTGGCCGCTGCCGGCGTCGTCAATCCCCATGCCTCCGCTCAGTCCGACCACCAACCACCACCACACCCCACTCCTCTTCACCTTATCTCATATTTCTCGAGATATCATTAGTTTTTACACATGGGATTACTCACGCAAGGGTCAATCACAAAAGTGTTTTATAAAAAAAATGCATCTTGATGTTCCGTGCAATGCACGGATCTTGCTAGTACTCCTACACAAGACTAAGTTGGTGATGCTGGTGTGTCTGCCATCCGTCGTTTCTGACCATTAGATCTACATCTAACGATTGTGAGGTAAGTTGTTGCCTTTTCTCACCAACATCCCACTTGTCTACCAATTTGCATAAAAACCCATAATTAGTATCTTAAAACCAACCACATCCCTCCCTGACCTCACCAAAACAGCCCAAGGAATATATTCTAATTGAAACATAATATATCTCTAGTGACATATGTATATCAAAATTAGAGTGTTTTGTACCAAGTTTGTGAATAAGTATTATTCTAATTATGATTCGTTGCAACAGACATGAACATTTCTAGTATTTCCAACCATGCATTTCTTTTCCTAGTATTCCATAGTTTCGAGTTTTCCATCAAGATATTAGTCACTCATGGTTGATATTTACTTTCAATCATGTACACATATGCACTATGTAACTAGCCTTGCTTATTGGCTTCCAAAGCTTAACTTTCACTCCTACTTACAATATGTAGAGTATTTAACAAAAAACTACCACTTTCAACCAGCCCTAGGAGGAATCTATTATACAAAAAATAGCAAAAACATACCCAAAATTTCTTAATCCACGCCAAAAACTACCTAGTACTCCTATCGATTAGGTTCGTTTAAACCCATTTATGACAGGGTTGGCCCACATGTCCGTGCTGACGAGGCAGCTTAAACCAACACATTTTGTTTGACCGTTAACACGAGGGACCCACATCTGACCTTCTATCCTGTTATTCCCCCTCAAATCATTATTTTTCCTTAACATTACTTCAAACAGTACTGATGCGTGTTCGTCGGTGGCGCCGGTGATGAGCGAGTTGGCCGCCGCTCCGCCGGACGGGCCGGACGCCGCGCTGGCCTCCGCACGGGTTGGCAGGCTGGCCCGAGCGTGACTCACGAGCGAGCAAGCCGCTGTGCTGGCCTTCGCTCGAGCCATATGGCTGGCCTTAGCGCGGCGCGCGCGAGCAAGCCACCGCGCTACCGTGCCAATCTAGCTAGCAAACCTTGCAAACAAGCAGCTAGACGGAGCTATCTTGGCTAGCTAGCGGCCGTGAGCGCTGGACGGAGCTGGCATCCGGGCTGCCGCAACATGGGCTCCGCACCGCCGGTGGTTTTGACCTCGCCTTCTGCCGGCGGTGGTAGCTGTGTCCCATGGACGAGGATGACTAGGTGGACGGGCCGGAGGTAGGAGGTCACTCGAGGATTTTTGTTGGTAAGAGCATGTACAATGGTTGATAAGGTAGTCTTATCTTAAGTCTACCACGTATGCAAGTGGTAGTAGTTTCTTGGCATTTTAGTGGTTTCTTGCATTATTAGAGCAAGTACAATAGAGCTGAGTCAGCGGGCTATAAGAAATAAACTACTACTACATGTTGGCTATAAGATGGGCTGTAGATGACATGGCACTGGCTTATAGCCAATAGCTGGCTATATTATTAACCATGCTCTTAGGGGTTTCTTGTAAGGAACAATGTACGTACTACTAGCGACAAAAGGCGATTCTAGGTTGCGTTGTACTCCAACGAGTACTACTAGTGGTCGCGGGAGTGTATACCTCGTTTTGTGGGTTCGATCCCGGCCGAACACATGGCGGCCTTTTAAAAAAATAGTATACTACTACACTTCGCTGCAAGCCAATATTTTACACGGGTAGTTTGAGTTTTGAAGTCAAACGGACGTGCGGGCCCACAATCTGGGTGCACTGGACAGCCTAGCCACGTGAACGGGTTTTCCTTCCCAGCATCCCGTGGCTCGCATGCTCGCCCTAGCTGCACCTCGCTTGCAGCTTCCAGCTAGTAGCATATTTAAACTAGCGCTTCCCAATTAAGCCCGAGGAGCCGGAAAAGCCTGGCGGGGCATTGGGAACTGTGCAATATGGCTCTATACTAAAGTGCTCTACTACTACTCTGTAGCTTGTGGCGTTGCATGCATGGACTTCACTCCATTATCGGCTCTACTATAAAAGAAATTCCTCTTGACGTGTTTTTTTTGAAACGGAGGCAAAAGCTTTGCTTCATCTCATTCATAAAGAAGGAACTACTAACAAAGTTCGACGAGATCCATTACACCTCCACAAATGGAAGCGAAAAGCCTAGTCTCGCTGTATCAAATAACTCAAATGTTCTGCCCCCACAGTAACCGTCGCTGATAAACAGGCTGCTAGTGTGTGCGTGAGAGGAGCGGCTGAGTAGGCCAGCTACGTGAGAGGAGCGGCTGAATAGAGCACCGAGAGTACCCACTAGGCCACTACGCAGGTGTACTTCCCCTGCATTGCTAGTACAGCGATGGTTCTAGAGAACAGTAGTACCCTCCACTTCCAACTGTAGCTCCTTGGCCTTGATATTCAAGAGTTCAAAACTGGTGCACTATACAAGACTAGACTAGAAGTACAGTACATCGCACTACTAGTTGAGAAAAGTAGTACTAGTACTGCTACAGTACGAGTACGTACTCCTCCTTCACATAATGTACGACGTTTTTTGACACTAGTTGGCATGTACAAAAAATGGCAAAAACATACCCAAAATTTCTTAATCCACGCCAAAAACTACTACCTAGTGCCAAAAATTTCTTACTAGTGCTATTATTTACAGTATAATGCAATCCCATAACGTTCCATAATGCTAGTACTAGTACTCCATGGTACCAAAAACTACTACCTAGTGCCAAAAATTTCTTACTAGTGCTATTATTTACTAATGCTATTATTTAGAGTAGTAAATAATAGCCTCACCCCTTCGTTGAGGAACGATCTACAGTTGGAGGACGAGGCCCTGCGGTTACTATGCTCTTATCTCCTCCTCGCCAGTTCCCCTCTCCCCGAAGAGAAGGCAGTTCGTCGCTGCTCCCATGGATTCGCCAGGCGGTTCTCCTCCTCGTCAGGGCTGGGAGACCTTGGACGATGATTCTCTGGGAGAAATCACACGCTGCTCTGACGTCCTCACCGCCGCAAGACTCGGTGCTTCCTGCACCAACTTTTTTAAGACGCTGCTTAAACAGGCTTGGGAAAAGGCCATGCTTGTTGGTCTTCCATGCGTCCTCGAGGAGAAGGTTCTTCTATGGGACAATTCTTTGAACAGTCCACCGCTCCCTGGCCATGGTTGCACGTTGACTCCGCTAGAGTTGACGACGTTGAGAGGTAGTCGGATTTTGTCCGATGAGCAGGTCAGTAATGGAGTTTGATCATGTAGTACTTAGTTATTCCATTTCCATCCCGTAATTTCTCCGCTGCCCACCGTCTTATATATAGGTCTGGGTCGGTGCCAACGAAGATTGGCTTGCATACCTCCGACCGGATACCACCATGATTTTGCACAACATCCACAGCAGTGCGGCCATTCCGGTAGACCCCTTCTCCACCATTGGGATCGGCCTTCCGGACTGGCTGGGCAAGAATACGTATGATGATGCCTACATGAGATTAAAGAAGATAGCAATTGCGGACCCGCCGACAAAGCGATGCGGCTACGATGATTACTATCTCATCGCGGTGTTCGACATAAGGATTGCCATCAATGCAGGAGGCAGCAACGGCAGAGGCTGGCGCATGTTGGCGGCGGCAGATTTGTACCCCTACACGTTCGAAGACGCCGTGCGCCATCTAGGCTGCATCTTCGCGGTGAGAAGCCAGGGGACTTGTTTCATCTGGTTGGCATCCTACAGTATGGGAGATTACAAACGGAATGCACAAACCATAATTTGCATCCCTAACGGTACTCCATTATTTTGCAGGGACCAGTCATCCCCCGATCAAAATAAGATCGCCGATCCTGGATGTGCATTTGCATCCGCGATTCGGTCTAACCTGGAACCTTGTAGCTGACTTTGGCATATTGGGATCAACTATCTTAGCAGTCGTTACCCATGGTACCACTGACGTGCAACATGGTCACATAATCTACCACGATCAGACTGTCACCATCTACCCAGGTATTCCACTTTTTAACCCTCTCGCCTTCTCTTTCATTGTTGTACTAGTAGTATACTTTGTAGTACTAGTAGGATTACTTTTTACCTTGGAGGACGCATATAGCTAGCTAGGCCCTTGAAGACTTGAACCCACTAGCTGCCACCATTTTTGTTTTTCCATGTCTTACTATCTCATCCATGTAGCCAAGAGTGGCTATATATAATAAGCCGGTTATTTTACTTCCTCTATACCGGAGTAGTACTATTTGCTGCACAGTATTATTGACCGCCACATTTGAGCACAACATTATTATGCATGGACCTTGACTATGTACGTCACCATGTGTCCAAATCTGGGATGCCGCGTGTACCAGATGAACGGCGCCGAGTTCGACCCTCGTGATGCTACGTGGGTGCCGAGGAACACTCTTGGAGAGTACTGGCTTTTCATCGGGGACAGCTACCCCATTGTGAAGTGGATGCCACCTTCCGTGCACAACACGGAAGGTCTGCCGTTCATGAAGCATGGTTGTGTCTTCAGTGCGCACCGCCGGATGAACGACATGCTGGGACACGCTATCCCTGATTTATGCCGCTTCAGCTTGGATGAGTCTCCATCGTGTGGAACCGGACTAGAAAGCTACGACAATGATTCCCGTTGCCCAACGCTATGGATCGTGCCATCCATGAAGAACACCTGGGACTGGAACCTGGAGGAGGACATGTAGCCCATCTTCGGGAGGTTCAGCAGTTCGTACTCGTGTGAACCTTGCACTTGGCTCTTCGCCTCTTCGGAAGGTCCAACAATGATGATACTACAGTACAATATGCTTCTGGCAATCTGACACCGATTGAACTGCTGCACATCCACCGCGAGGGCGAGGGCGAGGGAGAGGGAGAGGGAGAGGGCGCTGTAGTCAAAACCCTCTCCTCGTCCTGCGAACAACCGCGCGCGTGGGCGAGGGAGAGGCGTAGTAAGCAAGCTTCTCCTCGTTCGGCGAGTTGACGGGACACATCAAAGCAGTACTAGTACTCCCTCCTTTCCGGTTTATAAGGCTCAATTCAAAAATCTCACCAACCAAGGTAGATGGTGAGTGGTGGAATACTTTTTGTGGTTGGCAAAAGCACCCAACTAATGCTCTTGTTTTCCTCCAAAAAGTATGTTTACCAATGCATTAATTGCAATGCATGCATGCATAAATTACATGCATTGGTCAATTTTCTCTTAATACTTGCATGCAATGATTTAATGCACCTTGGAATCTGAACATGTGATGGGAAACAACCAAATTGAGCCTTATAAAATGGAAAAACTAAAATTTTAAAATAAGCCCTATAAACCGGAAAGGAGGGAGTACTAGTACTAGTAGTCCATACTGCGTCCTTTCCGATTAATATGGCTTAATTTGAAACGAGAAAAATACACTGGCGGTCAACGTATGTAGCAATACGCTCTTTACGGTCACTATATATAGTTTTATGGCGATTATGCGATCACTAGCTCATCGTAGAGCACCGTATTGCACCCTACTGACCGGCCACATAGTCGACGTGGCACTTTGTTGACTGGTTAAATTGTCACCTGGTTTCTGGGTCCCACCTGTCAGTTGGCAGAGCAAAGAAATTAGTTAAACAAAACTTTACGCAGGCGCGACATGAGTCCAACCCTTGCGCGCGAACCGCCCTGGCTGTGTATGTGAGTGCATGCACGTGTCTTCCCTCGGTCTTCCAACAAAGAGTGTATTACATGATGTACATCTACACTTCCAATGCATTTAGCCTTTAATCTAAATCGATATTTATTGACTAATGCACCAACTTGTGCTGTAGATATAGGCTACATGTCTATCCTTAATTACAGCATGCAACGACCTTCATTTAATCTTCTTATCTTAATGGTCGCATGCACACATAAGTTTGCTACTTTTGGGCGTTAATTATGCCCTGGTCAATGTGTAAATCTCTAAATGTACAGTCTTTCACGGACGTAGGGAGTAGGTTGAGCACTTGAGCATGAGCGTGTGTGTTGTGTCGTGTGTTGTGTGCCGCATGGGTGCGTGAGTGTTGCGTGTGTCCATGTGTACGCGTGAGTGTTGCATGTTGCATGCATGCATGCATGCATGGGGCTTACTCCCTCCCATTGACATGTTCATATTTCAAGCTTCCTCTGTTCCCTCCATTTGGTGATACTCCCTCTGTTCCCAAATAGTACGGAGTAAAAGCCTCCTTCTGTTCCCAAATACGGAGTATTTGTCTTTCTACAGATTTCAACAAGTGACTAGGTACGGAGAAAAATGAGTGAAGTGAGCGTAGAGGCATAGGGATACTGTAGAAAGGAAGTCCTCGCGATCCATTTATTCCCCATCTTGGTCAGAGAGAACTATTCAACTAGTCTCCATAGTGAAGTGACAATACACGCTACAGCAGATGGGACACGTAATTAATAAGCTGAACTAGTGTGTTGGTGTTACTAAATCAGCCTTACCCAGTAATGCCATCATGTTTGCCAGTAGAGCACGCTTCCGCAAATACGCCTACGCACCTCTGTCCTCCATTAACTGACATACGGGCCCTGTTGTGGTAGACCCACATGTCATCGGTGTAACTATTTACACTCCGAAGGACGGTATATCCTGGTAGTAGTACTAGTAGAATTGAGATTGAATGCACTTTCTTCCCCGTCTTCCACTCTTCTTCCTCCTCTCTTCTTCTTCCTCCTCTCTTCCCCATCGTCGGCCGCACACCATTTACCCCCGCTCACTGCTCGCCCGCCCGCGCCATCTTCCTTGGTAGCTCGCGCGTACCATATCCCCCCGCTCACTGCTCGGCCACACGAGGAGAAGCTTCTTCGCTCGCCCGCCCGAATCCACTTCTCCGCTGGCTCGCAGGCACCAAAAACCCCAATGCCAGAACCGACTGACACGCAAAGCCACGATTGGAATTCCCTCCCCGATGTTCTCTTGGAGCAGATCTGTAGTCGTATGGACCTACTCAGTACCATCCGTTTGGCCGCATGCTCGGTGTCTTTGTACCGTCTACTCATCTGCAACCGGCCGACTCTTTTCAAACACCCTGCTTGCTGATGCCCGATCCTCGCAGGTGGCCTAGACACCGACTTGGCGATCCTACAGAGGTTGCCGTGGTGCCCCTCGACATGCTACCACTACCCGTCCACCTGCCCTTCATGCGCGGCCACTACTGGGCGGGCATGAAGGCCAACTGGATCATCCTCATCCACCAATCTGGTAGTCCATGGAGTCTCGTGGATATCTACACCCAGCGAGAGATCACCCTTCGATCTTTGGATACCGCTACCATCGAGCCTCGCGGCCCGCCGGACACTCCTGCCTACTACGCACGAGACGCATCAAGCTTTTGGCTCGACCTCTATTTACAGAAAGTTGTAATCTGTGAAGTGCCCACACCATCAGAAGACTACATGGATTACAAGCTCATTGCCTTGTTCAACAAGGGATTGGTCTATCTGGAATCCGGTCGCCGTACATGGTTATGGCTCATCATTAATCCTGTTGAGGAAACATTTCTGTCTGATGCTATAATGCATGATGGCATCGTTTACGCGGTCGACACACAGATTGGCTACCTATATTGGTGGAATCTATCATCGTGTAATTGTTCTATCTCATCTCATCTTTACCTTATGAATACGACTGCCTGTTCATTTGTTACAAATTTAGAATGCATAGCATGTCTATAACCACATCATTGCTATATGTTCCTCTCATTTCCTAGATTTTTATGACCACACATGTTATTGTTAGAGTTGATATGAGAACAATTGGCATCTAATGATTGTTAGAATACATATTATGAGCATAACATCATGCTTGCTATATGTTACTCTTGTTTACAAGATTTTTATAACAACGCATGTTATTGCTTAGAGTTGATATGAGAACAGTAGTAGTAAGTGCTATGGTAGAATATGAGTAGGCGTTGTCATAGCTGTTTTCCTCTCATTGTTACATGATGTTTGAACCATGACATATTGCTAGAATATGAAAGCCATTGGCTTATTTTTTTAACTTGGGGTATGATTATGACCACGGCATTGCAATTCTCTGTCTATGATATGTGTCACTATTATAATAATCTTAATTCCACACATACTCTGAACATGATTGTTTATTTTTGTCCTTTTGGTCTCCAATTTGAATTGTTGCAGCAGACGCAAATGCGCTGGCCTTCATGATTCCAGGACCTGGAATCATACCAGCCGATGGGTGGTGGTTTATTGCTCGTTCAGCTGACGGCGGTCATTTGATGCTCATTCGCACGTACCAAATTGACCAAACCATTACATCAAACCACATGCAGTACAATGCGTGGGGCGTTTGTGACATTGATGGCTATGGCTGCTTCGTGTTCGAGAAAGATCCCAGCTCCGTTGGGCCAGACCTATTTAACTGGAGGCGGGTTTACAGCCTCGGCAACCACTCCTTGTTCCTCGGGCTCAATTATCCAATCATCCAACCAATCATCGATCATATCACCGGCGATGATTACTGTGTTATGCAACTTCCATTCGCGAGGGGGGCTGTGTTTACACATCATACCATGGGTTTCATGAATCACCATATCCGGAGATTCGTCGACACAGCTTGTTGCCAGATAATCTTCAGTGTGTGAAAGGCATCAAGCTTCCATGCGATGGATGGCTTTTGCAAACCCGACATGCGGCGATGTGGTACATGCCAACAACAAATATGCACAACTTGATTCGTGCTGATATCTAGACTGGGCCATGTATTCTGCTGCTATAGCACGACCCTCTTTTGTTGGATATTATGTACTGTTGTTAGTTTGAAGCACTCCTCTGGTTTTGAAGGATAGATACCTTCCTTGGATCAAGTGCATCCTAACTCACCTGCGTAGGATGTACTGATAATGATGATGGAGATGTTGTGCAGAAGCCATACACACACACACACACACACACACACACACACATATATATATATATAGGGCTGGACTATTCTGTTACCGCAGGATATTATTCTGTTACCCTCCTGTCTCGCTCCGCCGCAGGATCCATCGACATGGCCGTGATCCCCGCCTCCTGCCTCCCTCCGTCGCCGGATCCATCGTCGGAGCCGTCATCCCCGCCTCCTGCCTCCCTCCATCGCCGGATCCATCGTCGGAGCCGTCATCCCCGCCTCCTGCCTCCCTCCGTCGCCGGGTCTCCTTCTTCGGGGCAGTTATCCCCACAAGGTGCTTCCTCTACGAACCTCTTCGCCAGACGTCCACCACAAGAAGGTGCTGCGTCAATGGTGCCGCCTCGCAAGAACATGCCAGTAAGACGCCCACAAGAGGTAGAAGAAGAAGACAGTACACTAGAGGTAATGTCTGCTCCCCACGTTTGTGTCACTCCATCAGTTCGCCAGTCCTGCTATGAAGAAGAACCCGATGGTACATTGCAAATGCTAGCATCAGTTCATTGACACCCCTGCCACTTGATGCATGATTAGGATGTCGAGGTTACTGTTAATGCATCTAATATGCTATCTTTAGTTCAAGTTAAAAAAATAACAGATATGCGTCAGTCCAGGTATAGTGACAAGGTTCAGCTACCGCTGAGAGTTGTATGTTGTTATTCCTAAGAGTACAAGTCATGTAATTGCGTCAGTTCGAATGAGTAACAAAACTGTTACCAAAAGAAATATAAAATTGCTACACAATAAGTTCAGTGATACATAAGATAGCAATACTTGTAATGTATATGCATTGATGCACGATTAGGATGTCGAGGTTACTGTCAGTGCATCTAATATGCTATCTTCAGTTCAAGTTAAAAAATAGCACATATGCGTCAGTCCAGGTAGATAGTGACGAGAGAGTGCCACAGTTACACAGTAAGTTCAATGATACATAAACTAGGAGTACTTCTAGTGTAGTTGCATAAGTTACAGAAGAACAAAGGAGAAGTCATGCATGAGTTCAATGTCCAGTTTACAAAACAGTGCTAAAAAAATAGTACATCGGTACATCCGTGTTTGAACATGAACGTTCATCAGTTCGAGTGAAAACGAAACCAGATTAATCCCAAAAACTTTTGAATGTTGTTTGCAGAAGCATGCAAGGCAGCGCACGCAGCAAGCATTTCATGAGCAAAACAGATATGGGGCACCACCTGGTTGGGTAACACCAGAAATACCGCCTGGATATTTCAACAGTACAGGCAGATTTGAAGATACACTGCAATCATCAGAAGCACGGACAGGTCCTTCTATACAGCAAACAGCAATGTCTGGGAATGCAAGCTTTGCCGCTACTGGGTTGCAACTAGGCCAACAATATCACCAACAACAAATGTTTTCCTTCCCCAGCGCATGCAAAAAGCCAAGGACAAGAAGGCTTCCACCAGTCGCTCCGTCAACATCAATCATCCGTGCTGCAAAAGCAGTTGCGACGGGAAGACCAGGGCAAAAAGACAAAAGTTTTGGCCACTCTAGCAGCTTTGCTATTACCAGGTTGGGAAACAGCTTTCACACGTGGACTACGCCTCTGTGTGCCATCAGGATTTCAATCTGACATCTTCCTCTTCAAAACAACTTTCTTCTCCTTAACTCCATCACGATCAAACACTTGCGTCAAACGAGTTTGCATCAAGTTTGTCTTCACAGGCATGTCACTTCCATGAGATCCGACATGAACAGTTGAAAAACCCGCGTCACCACCTTCGTCGCCTACACATTTAGGAGCTTGAGCAACATCAACATCACTTTCTGGCACACAGGCAGCCTTTTGACGCTGTTCCAATTCCTTTCTCTTCTGGAATTCATACTTCTTCTTTCTTATCCTTTCATCATCGAGCTGTAACTGCATAGGAATATCCTCAGCTTGGGTAACAGGCTCAGTGCCATCAACACTTTGAGACTGAGTAACAGACAACTGCAAGCTGCCATCACCATCATCAATGTTAAGTGAATACATTCCATCATTAATATCTTTAACAACATCAGCAATGTCCTCTGGAACACCATGGCTGTCATTAACTGCATAAACCAATAACGTAACCACGCACATAAAAAATTAAAACACAATTAACATTGCAGACACAAAAGATAAATAAAGCGCATTGCATCAGACACAAAACAAAACGGAACAACTGATGTAACTAAGCATATATATGTATTAAAGGCTGATAAAAATAGAGCAAATATAAGGGAAACACCAGCAACATTCGCAAGTTCTTCTAGAGGATTTGGTGTCTCAAAAATAACATTCACAAGATCTTGAAAGCGTTCTGATTTGTCAGAATCAGGAGGCACCGGCACTCCAACATCTGCAACAACATCATAATTAGCAAAAAAAGTACAAGAACAATCAATCAGTTCAACTATGTGAACACTACAAGTTCACCGAATAAAACAAACATGAACCCACCACTTGCAGAACAAACTTCAGAAAACACAACTCTTTCAACACCATACTAGTTCTTCATTGACTACTACAACCTATTCAAATGCCAGGACAACAGTTCAAAATACACATGGTGATAAGTACTACATCCTGTCTGCACGTTGCATCAACTGCCAAAACCATACACGCCATACAATCCAGGAAAAATTAACACATATCAAAATACATACAACTTATAAAGTCGATAAGACAACAAATGTACAACATAAAAACCAGATCTATTAAAACATCATCCAAAATATAGGGAAAATCACCTGCATTCAATTTGTCCGGGCTGGATGATGTACCCATTGAGATCTACAGTCCTAAAATCGGCCGAACCAGATCTGCAAGACACATGAACAAAAATTAGGGATTTGAACTATTTCAGAAACGAAGCACGCCATACAAAAGCAAAACTCTTACCAGCAAACACAAAATCAGCCACGCAATCCAGTATCACTGCCGCCAAATGCTCGTTCAACAGCAAAGGAACCCTAGCGAGTGCAGCCTGGGACAGCAAAGAGAGCAAGAGATTAGAAATAGAGAGAAAATCTGAACATAAGAGGACGCAAGCAAAGTCAATGGCAGAGCAAAAAGAACAAAAAAGAGCACCCGGACCTCCACCCCTGGGGTTGAGCCCTCCGGCCGACGCTCCCACGGCGAAACAGGAGTAACAACTCCCGCTCCGAGAAGAGAAGAAGAGGGGAACAAAGACGGAATCGATTTGGGGACGGGAGAGGAGCGGAACGGGGAAGATAGGAGGTTAAAAGGTGAGTGGGAGGGTTAAAAGATGACTGGGAGAAAACGGACGCCTAAAGCCCACAACCGTGGCGAAGCCCACTATCTCTAGCCAGTTACAAAAGATAATACCAAAAATCAAATACAAATAAAAAAATTTAATATAGATGGTGAAAACAAACGACTAAAGTACAAATAATAACTCACAACAGTACAAAAAATATTATCAAAAAGTACAAATGAAAAAACAATTCATAACGGTGATGTTTTCCCCTAAAAAATAAAGATAAGATAATGGGGCAAGTCATGTTACGGACTCGCCTCCGCATGCGACGCCCCGGCACGCCGCGTCGTCGCCTGCTACGGCTCGTTCCTGGCTCGGCCTCGCCGGGATGGGGGAGGGGGGTCCTGACCCCCCCTCCCCCCGGCTCGGCCTCGCGCTAACGCGGCAGTGCGCTTGTTTGACAGGCGCAGTGCGGTTATTCTGTTTCCCCCCACACCACCCCACGCAGCCACACCCCTAAGATAGATAATGGGGCAAAGTCCATACAAGGAAGATGTGTCAGTACAACTATGCCCCTCGGT
>NC_041384.1:494230860-494231297 GCF_002162155.2 Triticum dicoccoides | reverse complement strand
GCCTCGCCGGGATGGGGGAGGGGGGGTCCCGACCGCCCCTCCCTCCCCCGGCTCAGCCTCGCGCTAACGCGGCAGTGCGCTCGTTTGACAGGCGCAGTGCGGTTATTCTATTTCCCCCACCCCACCCCACGCACCCACACCCCTAAGATAGATAATGGGGCAAAGTCCATACAAGGAAGATGTGTCAGTACAACTATGCCCCTCGGTACAGTTCGGTGCGGGGGCAAGTCATGTTTCCCCCACGCACCCACACCCCTAAAGATAGAAAACATGGTTATTCTGTTTCCCCACGCACCCACACCCCTAAGATAAGATAATGGGGCAAGTCATGTTACGGACTCGCCTGCGCATGCGACGCCGCGTCGTCGCCTGCTACGGCTCGTTCCTGGCTCGGCCTCGCCGGGATGGGGGAGGGGGGGTCCCGACCCCCCTTCCCC
>NC_041384.1:494214065-494229683 GCF_002162155.2 Triticum dicoccoides | reverse complement strand
CGGCAGTGCGCTTGTTTGACAGGCGCAGTGCAGTTATTCTGTTTCCCCCCACCCGACCCCACGCACCCACACCCCTAAGATAGATAATGGGGCAAAGTCCATACAAGGAAGATGTGTCAGTACAACTATGCCCCTCGGTACGGTTCGGTGCGGGGGCAAGTCATGCCATAGTACTATATTCAAACAAACAAAAAAAGAAAAAGAAAAAATTGACAACACAAGGACAAAAAAGTACCAGTCCAAGTTACTGGTGTAGTCAAGTACTAGATCCAAAAAAACAAAAAAAATTGACCGCCCAAGGACAAGCGCAGGCCCTAACAATGCTAGATACTTGAAATCGAGCCCGTGGGCGAATCCCTAGTAATCCGCATACCCGTAGGGCCTGCCGTCCAGGGCCCACATGTCAAGAGAGAGAGAGAGAGAGAGAGAGAGAGAGCGAGCGCCATGTATAAGCGCTCAGGTAAGTGTTCAGAGGAGTTCGTCTGGTGAGCGTCGGCTGCGCTTATAAACAAGTCTAGAGCCCCCTCGACTAGCGAGGTGGGACTAAACACATAGCTCATGTGCACGCCGTGCTGCACAGCCGCGCGAGAGAAGCTATCCGGGCTGAATACAACGACCTAGGCCGATGGCCCAACAAAGTACTTCGCCCCATTACAAAAATCCAGTAGATCACGCACGACAAAAAATAAAAAATGAAAATAATTTAAAAAAACTCACAAGAAAATCAGTTAATAAACAAAAATATTGTGAAAAAGTTCAAACACATCTTAATGTAAAAAATAAAAAGAAAGTACTGTGCAGCGAAGATTAATTTTTTTATTTTGTAAAATACAAAAAATATCATTATTCATCTATAAAAAATAAAAATAACGTGCTCCAAAATTCATGTAAAAAGTAAGAAAAAAATAATATACAACAAACAAATTTGTTGGTAATTGACACCCTAAAATAGAGCAGTACTATCATTAACAGAATGTAAGTTCAGCAAACTCAATAACAAAAAAGGGTTCTAAAAAATCATCAGCGTATAGCACCGTCTCCGAGTTATGAACATGAAAAATATACCAGCCAAAACAAAGGATGCCCATCAGTTCAACTATAGAAAATGTTCCAGTACTAATATAAAGAATGTATAAATAAAACACTTATAATTGAGGAGAACAATAGGAAAAACATTACATAACTAGTTCCATACCATTCTGATAAAACCATACAATTCAACCATCTCACATGCAATTGTTTTAAAAGAAAAAATACTGCACATAATCAACCATACACAAATCTCAAAGCCGGCGTCATTTGCCACATTTAAACCTACAGCACATAAATTCTGAACGTCAGAGAGTCGTCTTCTCTCAAGAACATAACCATAACCACATCACCATCCTTAAATCCAGACTTAGCCGCAAACTCCTTCCACCCAGTACTTAGGTTGATGCAACCATCAAAGTCGATGTGGTAGGCAACATCCATCAACTGATACCCATTCTTGTCTGAAGTCTCCATCTTCAGAACACCGAAACTAGGAGCAACTATCCTGATCCTGGGTGACATTTTCTGCAAATGGACATGGGAGTACAAAACAAAATGAACACCTGACATAACTGAATTTTTACATAGATATAGGAACGATTTGCATAACAAACTAAAATGGAAAAAATCTGAACCAAAACAATAACACAAAACTAACTAGACATGTGAACTAACTAAACTGAAAAATATACATATCAATACACCTACAGTAAAAACATCTATTCATAAACAGATCAGGGATTATACAAAAAATGGTTTAAATACTGTTAAGTAATGAACAAATACACACAGAAATCCCTACTGTTAAAATCCAACAAAGCCAAATTAAAAAAAATATAGACAAGCTATTCATAAGACAAAACTGCAGATCCAGTCCATGGGTTTCGAACAGAAACCAACAAGAACGTAGAAAACAAAACGAATAAAAACACATACCCATGATTCCTTCAAGTCACCATCCGTCAGGTGACAAACATAGGGTGTACGAAACCCATGGTTGCCGTACAGCAAACAAGAAAGTTGCCCATGCCGCTGAGTCTGAGTGAGCTCCAAACCAGACTCATACAAACAGCCGTCAGCTATGCGCGCCATCTTTACCAGGCATCCGCATGAACAATCCTCCATCGAACACACAAAAACAGAGAAAAAGGCAACGAAGAGAAGAGAGAGGAACCTAGATCTGATTCTGGAAGAATGAATAAAAGGGAGGGGAAGACTTGGCCACACACCACACATAGATGGATAACGTTTATAGTCAGGGACACTCGCAGATTATAAAAATAATAAATAGGCAGATGGGCAGCCAGCTGGTAGGAAATAGTTATTACACAAGCCATCCAACATTTGACCGCAAATCAGTTCAACTTCAGAAAACCAAGCAGTTCAAAGGTGCACATGTCGAACATATGCAGACAAAACAACACATTCAGAGACAAAAACAAAGTTGAATTCATTTAGTCATTCGAACATCTGCTCCCTCACAACAAAAATCTTAAAAACATAATATTCACTACTTCAGTCATAACGATCAAAGAAATGACGCCATTTTGCCCTGGTGGATGGATGTGGAGCCGTGGCTGCTCTCGCCCTAGCCCAACTAATGATCTGAATATGGTTCCTTCCCCTGCCCTCTGGGAAAAGAAGCTCCAATTCATTGGAGTTGCAAGTATCCATCACCTCACGGGCAAGTCGTCTGTTGAACTCTGCCTCCAGTTCCTCCTCGGCAGCACGTCGCGCCATCTGCCTGCGCCTGTGCCTCCTCCTCCTCTGCTCCGCTACTGCAGCCCTAACATTTATGGCGTCCCCCTCCTCCTCTGTAACCTCTCCCAGCTCAGGATCCATCTCCCTTTTCTTTGGTTGTAGCTCGTAGAATGAAACTGACAGAGGGCTCGGGCTTTATAATCAAAGTGCAGAGCCATTGGTGCGGCTCCCATGTCAACACACAGTAACAAAACTTTGACATGGCAGCAGTCCAACTACACATACGGGCATCAATTCAAAACAACACTGAAAAACACGCAACTTAATTACACAGTTTGACCAGATTACCCGAAATCGTAGCTTACAGTCAGCCGCCATACACAACCTCCGCCAACAACAAAACAACATGGGAATCCGGGGTAGAAACAACTCAAAAAAGCAAAATTGACAACGCAAATCTTTTCATACAGTCCTTATATCTCTCCCTACAACACCAATTCGAAAGTAAAACAACAGAAAAAGAAGAACAAATTTCCATGGCGGGCGTGGAAAACGACCAAGAACACAAAAACTTGTAATTATAAATTACAGATGAAAAAAATCTCAAAAAACTATAACATACCGATAATTCTCACATCAAAAACGACAAACATGACGTAAATTGAGGCCCACGAACACCACAGTAAACACTGACGCCCAAAATCACGTCCACCGCCAAAATGCCCACGCCATCACCTCCGGTGACTATAGATCGCAAAACTCATCTAGCTGAGCGCGCGGACGTGCGGAACCCCTTACATGTCTCCTCTAGCAATGAATGGCCCGCAGCATCGCGCCGGGGAACGACCGGAAGCTCCATGTTGCATCCCCTGTTTCCGTCCGTCGTGCACGCAGGAAGATCAGTTCTTGTTGAAAAACACGTCAGTCCAAACTATGAACCACGTCAGTTCAAAAAGGGTAACAGAATAATATTCTATTACGCGTAACAGAATAGCCCAGATGTATATATATATATTGTCATATGATTTCTTATGCTCAAGTAACAATCTATTCACAATGTCGAGTATGATTCAGAAACTTCATTGAGAACTAACAAACTATGATCTTAGTCACTGAAGAAATTGCAATTTATCATAACATCGGAAAGAGTCAATATAAGAGCTTTTCAGCAAGTCCACATACTCAACTATCATTTAGTCTTTCACAATTGCTAACAATCACGCGTTATGGTTATGGAGTTTTAATCGGACACAGAGAAAGATAGGGACTTATAGTGTTGCCTCCCAACCTTTTACCTCAAGGGTAATGTCAACAATAATAGTTCATGCTAACTTACATCCAATTGGATATATATATATCATGATCTTTCCAACATGAGGTGCTTGCCAAAGGATAAAATATAAAAGGGAATGGTGAAGATCACCTTGACTCTTGCATAAGGTATAAGACATAAAGTAAAAGATAGGCCCTTCGCAGAGGGAAGCAGAGGTTGTCATGTGCTTTTATGGTTGGATACACGAAATCTTAATGCAAAAGAATGTCACTTTATATTGCCGCTTGTGATACGGACCTTTATTATACAGTTCGTCGGTTTTATTACTTCCATATCACAAGATCGTATAAAGAGAATTTTCTCCACACTAATAAGTCATACATATTTAGAAAGCAATTTTTATTGCATGCAACATGACAACTTACTTGAAGGATCTTACTCAATCCATAGGTAGATATGGTGGACTCTCATGGCAAAACTGGGTTTAATGATATTTGGAAGCACAAGTAGTATCTCTACTTGGTGCAAGGAATTTGGCTAGCATGAGGGGGAAAGGCAAGCTCAACATGTTGGATGATCCATGACAATATACTTTAATTAATATGTGAGAAAACATAACCCATTACATTGTATTCCTTGTCCAACATCAACTCTTTAGCATGTCATACTTTAATGAGTGCTCACAATCATAAAAGATGTCCAAGATAGTATATTTATATGTGAGTAACTCTCTTTCTTTATTACTTCCTATTAATTGCAACGATGACCAAAACTATGTTTGCCAACTCTAAACAACTTTTAATCATCATACTCTTCATATGTGAAGTCATTACTATCCATAAGATCAATATGATCTCTTTTATTTCTTTTATTCTTTTATGCACTTAAGATCATAGCAAGAAAGCAAAGCCCTTGACTCAACACTAATCTTTATTATATATAGCTCACGAACTCGATTACATAGAGGGATCACAAATCAAACTCAAAACTAATTCATACCAAAACTTTATTCTACTAGATCAAGATATTACCAAAAGGATCGAATTAAGTAAAACGGAAAAGATAGGAGTGTGATGGTGATACGATACCGGGGCACCTCCCCCAAGCTTGGCAGTTGCCTAGGGGAGTGCCCATACCCATGTGTTTATGTCCTTGGAGGTGGTGATGATGGAGTTGTTGATGATGTAGGCTTCTTCCTTAATTTGCGCTTGAGAATGGAATTTTCCTCCCTTAGATCATCGATCTCCTGCTCAAGGCTTAATATCCTTTTGCACAGTTCCTGTTTGTTTTCCTGCAAGAGACGAAAAGGGATAAACTTGATCTTGGGTTTCTTTGCCCCATCAGGGAGGCTTGACTTTTTAAGCTCCACATGCATGTCCCCCGGTTGAGGTAACGGGGCTTCATCTTCATCTGAGTTCATCTCCTCCTTTACCTTAGGCTCCTAGTCTTCTTCTTCCTCAGTGGTCCAACCACAATGCTCCAAGTCCCCGTAGACCCTAGGGTCTGCAAGGTAATCAGCCACATAAGTTTCTCCCTCCAAATCCTGGGACGACATATTGCTCTAATCTGTGGCAGAAACAACTTAAGACAAAAGCAGAGGATTTTTGTGTGATACAGTGGTCAAAACCTTCGGGAGATTATATAGTGAATTTTTATCGACCAAAAGAAGTATCGTGCAAGAAAACGGAGTCCGGAAAGCACATGAGGTGCCCACGAGGCAGGGGGCGCGCCCTCCACCCTCGTGGATGCCTCGTGTCCTTCCCGGACTACTTCTTATTTTCCTATTTTCTTAAATATTCCAAAACGGAGAAAAATTGCTATTAGAACTGTTTTGGAGTCGGTTTACTTACCGTACCACATACTTATTCCTTTTCTGAGTCTGAAACATTCTGGAAAGTGTCCCTTATGTATTCCTCCGGGGTTACGGTTTCAATAACATTAGTTTCAACATTTATAGGATTACCTAAGATATAATGTTTGATTCCTTGACCGTTCACCACCTTTGGATTTGTGCCTTCAAAGTTGTTGATTTTTATGGCACCAGAACGATAGACCTCCTCGATAACGTAAGGGCCTTCCCATTTAGAGAGAAGTTTTCCTGCAAAAAAATCTTAAACGAGAGTTGAATAGCAACACATAATCAGCTACGTTAAACTCACGCTTTGATATCCTCTTGTCATGCCATCTTTTAACTTTTTCCCTAAACAGTTTGGCATTCTCATAGGCTTGGGTGATCCATTCATCAAGTGAGCTAATGTCAAATAACCTCTTCTCACCGGCAAGTTTGAAATCATAATTGAGCTCCTTAATGACCCAATATGCCTTATGTTCAAGTTTGAGAGGTAAGTGACATGCTTTTCCATAAACCATTTTATATGGAGACATACCCATAGGATTTGTATATGCAGTTCTATAAGCCCATAATGCATCATCAAGTTTCTTGGACCAATTCTTTCTAGATCTATTAACAGTCTTTTGCAAAATTAATTTGAGCTCTCTATTACTCAATTCCACTTGACCACTAGACTGTGGGTGATATGGAGATGCAATTCTATGATTAATATCATACTTAGCAAGCATTTTACGAAAAGCACCATGAATAAAATGTGAACCACCATCAGTCATTAAGTATCTAGGGACTCCAAACCTCGGAAAAATAACTTCTTTAAGTATCTTAATAGAAGTGTTATGATGAGCACTACTTGTTGGAATAGCTTCTACCCACTTAGTAACGTAATCAACAACAACTAAAATATGTGTATAACCATTAGAGGCAGGAAATGGTCCCATATAATCAAAGCCCCAAACATCAAATGGTTCAATAACAAGAGAATAATTCATAGGCATTTCTTAACGTCTACTAATATTACCAATTCTTTGACATTCATCACAAGACAAGACAAACTTACGGGCATCTTTGAAGAGAGTAGGCCAATAAAAACCGGATTGCAATACCTTATGTGCAGTTCTATCTCCAGCGTGGTGTCCTCCATATGCCTCGGAGTGACACTTGCGTAGGATCTGTTCCTGTTCATGCTCAAGTACACAACGTCTAATAACACCATATAGTCCTTCTTTATAAAGGTGTGGGTCATCCCAAAAGTAATGTCTTAAATCATAGAAGAACTTTTTCTTTTGCTGGTATGTGAAACTAGGTGGTATGAATTTAGCAACAATGTAATTAGCATAATCACCATACGATGGAGCAGTACAAGAAGCATTTATGACAGCTAATTGTTCATTAGGAAAGCTATCATTAATAGGTAGTGGGTCATCAAGAACATTCTCTAACCTAGACAAGTTGTCTGCAACGGGGTTCTCAGCTCCCTTTCTATTAATAATATGCAAATCAAATTCTTGTAGCAAGAGAACCCATCTAATAAGTCTAGGTTTAGCATCTTTCTTTTCCATAAGATATTTAATAGCAGCATGATCGGTGTGAACAATTACTTTAGAATCAACAATATAAGGTCTGAACTTATCACAAGCAAATACAACAGCTAAGAATTCTTTTTCAGTAGTAGCATAATTTCTCTGAGCACTGTCTAAAGTTTTACTAGCATATTGAATAACATTTAATTTCTTATCAACTCTTTGTCCTAGAACGGCACCTACAGCATAATCGCTAGCATCACACATAATTTCAAAGGGTAAATTCCAATCAGGTGGCTGAACAATAGGTGCAGAAATCAAAGTTTTCTTAAGTATTTCAAATGCTTCTACACAATCATCATCGAAGACAAAAGGAATATCTTTTTGCAATAAGTTAGTCAGAGGCCTAGAAAATTTAGAGAAGTCCTTAATGAACCTCCTATAAAAACCGGCATGACCAAGGAAACTTCTTATACATTTAATGTCCTTGGGACATGGCATCTTTTCAATAGCATCAACCTTAGCTTTATCAATTTCAATACCTCTCTCAGAAATTTTATGTCCCAAGACAATGCCTTCATTAACCATAAAGTGGCACTTTTCCCAATTCAAGACAAGACTATTATCTTCACATCTCTGCAAACCTCGATCAAGGTTGCTCAAGCAATCATCAAAATAGGATCCATAAACGGAGAAATCATCCATGAATACCTCACAAATCTTTTCAAAAAAGTCAGAGAATATAGCCATCATGCATGTTTGAAAGGTAGCAGGTGCATTACATAAACCAAAAGACATACATCTATAATCAGAAGTACCGAAAGGGCAAGTAAAAGAGGTCTTTTCTTGATCCTGTGCTGACACAGGTATTTGAGAGAAACCAGAGTAACCATCTAGAAAGCAAAAATGTGTATGTTTAGATAATCTTTCTAGCATTTTATCAATAAAAGGCAGAGGGTAATGATACTTTTTAGTAGCTTTATTTAATTTGCGGAAATCAATTACCATCCTATAACCTGTAACAATACTTTGTAGGATCAATTCATCTTTATCATTAGGAACGACAGTAATACCTTCCTTCTTAGGGACACAATGGACAGGACTTACCCACTGACTATCAGCAACGGGATAAATTATACCTGCCTCCAGGAGCTTTAGTATTTCCTTTCTTACCACTTCTTTCATCTTAGGATTTAACCGTCATTGGTGATCAATAACTGGTTTGGTGTCTTCCTCCAATTTTATTTTGTGTTGGCTTAGAGTGGGACTAATGCCCTTAAGATCATCAAGAGTATATCCAATAGCAGCACGATGATTCTTTAGAGTTTTCAATAATCTTTCCTCTTCCAGCTCTGAAAGGTTAGCACTAATAATAACAGGATATATCCTCTTTTCATCAAGATAAGCATATTTAAGAGTATCAGGTAATGGTTTAAGCTCAAACACGGGATCACCCTTGGGTGGTGGAGGATCACATAGGATTTCAACAGGCAAGTTGTGTTTCAAAATAGGACCCTGTTTAAAGAATACTTCATCTATTTCCCTTCTTTCATTTATAAACATATCATTTTCATGGTCTAGCAACTATTGTTCTGAAGGATCATTAGGAGGCACGACAATAGAAGCAAGACCAATAATTTCATCCTTACTAGGCAATTCTTTATCATGGGGTTGTCTATGAAATTTAGCAAAATTCAGCTCATGAGACATATCCCCTAACCCAATAGTAACAACATCCTTTTCGCAATCAATCTTAGCATTAACAGTGTTCAAGAAGGGTCTACCAAATATGATGGGACAAAAGTCATCTTGTGGGGAGCCAAGAACAAGAAAATCAGCAGGATATTTAACTTTACCACACAAGACTTCAACATCTCTAACAATCCCAACTGGTGAAATAGTATCTGTATTGGCAAGCTTCATTGTAACATCAATATCTTCTATCTCAACAGGTGCAATGTCAAGCATAATTTCTTCATATAAAGAATGAGGTATTGCACTAGCACTAGCACCCATATCACATAAGCCATGATAACAATGATCTCCTATTTTAACAGAAATAACAGACATGCCTACAACGGGTCTATGTTTCTTAGCATCGGGTCTAGCAATTCTAGCAGCTGCATCACAGAAATAAATAACATGCCCATCAATATTATCAGCCAAGAGATCTTTAACCATATCAATACTAGGTTCAACTTTAATTTGCTCAGGAGGTGTATATGTTCTAGTATTACTCTTACGAACCACAGTTGAAGCTTTAGCATGATCCTTTATCCTAACAGGGAAAGGTGGGTTCACTAGTGCAGAACCGGGCAATAGCACCGGTTCATAAGGCCCTTTAGTGCCGGTTTAGGAACCGGCACTAATGTTTCGGCACTAAAGCCCCCCCCCCCTTTAGTACCGGTTCAGCATGAACTGGTGCTAAAGGGCAACCACGTGGCACGAGCCAGCTCCAAGGGCCGGGAGCCCTTTAGTACCGGTTGGTAACACCAACCGGTACTAAAATGTTTGGGGGGTTTTTGGTTTTATGATTTCTTTTTCATTTAATTTTGTGTTTTCCATTTTAATTCTTTTTCGTTTGCTTGTATTTTACAGTACTACACATTGTACATGTTATGCATATATATATATATATATAGAATTTCTAGTAGAACCAATCATATATATATCATCAATGTCTCACAAACCATATTAATTCACACATACACACATGTATAGCTATATACAATTTCTCCTACATATGCATGTTGCCTTCGGAGCCAGTGGCATTAGCCTAATTGGTGCCTTCGGAGCACGATGACAATTGGAAATGGTTCATGGGGGCGGTAGCGGGTAATAGTATTCTCCCTTCGGATTTATGACCTGGTCGAGCAACAATCCCGCTATTTCCTCTTGAAGTGCTTCTACGCGCTCCGTTTCTAGGAGCTTGTCCCGCACCTCTTTGAACTGTTAAGAAGGAGATCAATATGCATGTGTATTAGTTGTGTGACTAGATATCGATAATGGTGTAAAAATTGTGAATAGTGTTCTGACAAGCGTACCCATTCCTGTCTTTGAGATCTCCTCCTTTTGGACGCCATCATGCGAATGTTCTCGCAAACGCAGAATGCACACAGATCAGTCCCCTGCGCCTGCTTCAGGGCCTTTATTACGAGAAAGGAATTTTTTGATCAGATAATAATTAATCAAGCATGATAATTAAAGAGATGGCAGCTAGCTAGCTAGCTAGCTAGTACTACTTAATTACTTACCTTGGATCGAAACCATTTCAGCTTTGGTTTCCATTCGCCTTCCGTGACGCTGGTGAACCTTTCCCAAGCCCTGTCCGCCGACAAAGAAAATGAATAAAGGGGTTATTAAATAGTTCATATCATGAAATGACGAATTACTAAATAGGCCGAGATATATAGTTAATAATGATTGAAATTACCTGTTGACTATCCCAAACAAGATGTTATAGTCACTTTGTTTTTTAAGTAGCGAGTCCAGTATTTCAACTGTTCCGGCATCAACTTTAATGATACACAAGATCCAGTGAAATCTGCATGCACACACGTTTGCATGTCTTAATTAAGCGGGCATATGTAAGCAAAAACATGTAGCTAGCTAGCTAGTAGGCAAAAATAGAGAATTTGTAGTACAAGAAAGTGTGACTCACTGGAAGTTGTAAGGAAGTAGTATATCTTCATTGTATTTGAGGCGCTTCAAGAAATCTAGCATGCTGTCCTCTACCTCTTTTTCTTGATGCTTGTTTATTTTCCATGTGTATTCATTAACGGTGTTTGGGTCAATGAACCCAATGCCATAGCGTCCACCTTTTCTCATTTCATACATCTTCATCCTGCATAATACCACAGAAAAGAATATAGTGAGGATAATTACAGGTAATGATTGATCAAAATGATCACTACAGCTAGCTTCAGACTTAAATTACAGAAAGAAATCACTTACAAACAATAGCAACTGACGATAGATTTGTCGAGTGCGTCTTGATTGTATAACTGAAACAGTTCAGGATACTCAACGGCCACAGCTTTCTCATGGTAGTAATCATCCTTCTTGACATACACCATGAGGGACTCTCGATCGGATCTCTTGGTAATGTCCATGTACCATTGATGCAATTCATACATTCTCGTTGGGAGCTTGTTGACATCTTCTGGCTCGACCAAAGGTTGGCCCCGGACATATTTCCGTTTTATTTCCTCCTCTGTAATCCCAGGCATGTCCTCGATCTCGAGGAGTTGTCCAACAGTGATCTTGAGTTCTTCAGCCTGCATTATATGCTCCTGGGTTATTACCACATCGCCCACCTCGGGAACGTAAACTGTTTGGCCACAATAATATTGGGCGCGCGTACTGTCACATGTTGTTGACGACACAACAAGCGGGGGGATCGATTGCGCTACCTGTTTTCCCAGCTGGGCAACGGTTTTCCCGCATTTTTTGACAGCTGCTTGTTGTTTGCTCGAGCTCGAGCTCGCCTCCTTCTGTAGACGTCGTCGATGTAACTTCCTGATGTGGCGCTCATAGTCTGTGTCAACAGGCTTAGGAGCTGGTGGTTGAGCCATACGAATGAAGTGGTCAACTACTTCCACAGGCACTTTCTCCCTTGGCGGCGGTGGCGGTTTCGGTCCAAAATGGGCGTCGAGTTCTGCCTGCACTATGGCATTGGTTTGCTCCTCGGTCCTGTCGTAAGCCCTCACAGGAAGAGGAGTAGTGAGGTTTGGACCATATTTATATCACTTGCCTCCGCCTGTACTTCCTGTACTATGACCTTGACTCGTACTGCTACGCACCATAGCTGCGGGGTGTCTCTTCTGCGATTGCTGAGGCGGCGGAGACGGCTGACGGGGCTGAGTTGGATGAGGAGGAGTGGCCTGAAGCTGTGTCGGACTTGCAGTGGCCTGAGGTTGTGCCGGACTTGGAGGAGGAGTGGACGTCTGACGCTGTGTCGGACTTGGAGGAGGAGTGGCCTGACACTTTACCGGACTTGGAGGAGGAGGAGTGGCCTCACGCGTTGGTGGACTTGGAGGAGCGGGAGTCTGCTAACTCGGTGGCGGACTTCGAAAGATGATGCAATCCTTTCTCCATAGGATGACATGATGTATGGCCTCTCCCAATGTGTGCTCGTCGTCACCTCCAGGAATGTCAAGCTGTAGCTCCGAATATGGGTCCACCACCTCATCAACCAAGACACGAGCATAGCCCGCTGGAATGGGTTGCAATGGAAGGTTGCCTCGGGGGAATTTGAAAAAGCAACAGCGTTCGCCACCTTCATGGATATGTTCTTCATTTTGAAGTGTAGCTCGCAGTTAGTGTTCTCCATGATGTCATCCATGGGGTATCTATCCAGCACTAGTGCGTCGCCCGGGGCGGAACCCACGCTGCTTCTCGGCATGGATGGGGCGGTGGTATCCAATGCTGGATCATCCGCTAGCTGCTGCAGCTGCTGAGACCCCCTTTGCTGGCTAAGTTAGTCGATCTGCTCCTGCTGCCGCTGGAATTTAGCGGCCAATTCTGCTTGACTTGCTTCTAGGCCTTGAAGGCGTTCATAGTCCCGCTTCCTCTGCTCCTCCTCCATCTTCCTCTTCTTCTCCTCCGCAATCTTCTTTCTCGCACGGGTTCTGTAGTCGGCGTTCCAGTCCGAAAACCCCTCATACCACGGAATAGCGCCCTTGCCTCGTGTTCTTCCCGGGTGTTCAGGATTTCCCAGGGCACGCGTAAGCTCGTCATTCTCTCTGTTGGGATGGAACACCCCCGATCGAGCCTCTTCTATTGCAACAAGTAGCGCATCGTCGGCTCCGTTCAGACATACCTTCGTCGAAACATTGCCTGTCTTCGGGTCCAACTCCCCCCCCATGCGCATAGAACCAAGTCCTGCACCTGGGGGGCCAGCTCTTAGTAACCGGAGTGACACTTGCATCCTCCATCTCTTTCTCAGACTTATCCCACTTAGGCATTGCCACCGCGTAGCCACCTGGCCCCAGCTTATGGAACTTATCCTTTTTTTCGGCATTCTTCTTGTTTATTCTCGACCGTTCCTTAGCTAATTCTGAATCCTTGAATTTCACGAAATCGTCCCAATGAGCACTTTGATTCTCTAGTATCCCCTCGAATACTGGAGTCTTCCTTCCTCCCTTGACGTACTTCTCCCACGTCATTCTCTTGTGGTTCTTGAATGCAACCGCCATCTTCCTAAAAGCAGCGTCGTTGACTTTCCGCACATCTGCTTCTGTGAAATTATCTGGTAGGGTGAAATGTTCCATGAGAGTATCCCAAAGCAGTTTTTTTATTCTCGTCGACAAAAGTAACATTTGGACGTGGCTTTGCTGGCTTTCTCCATTCTTGAAGGGAGATCGGGAGCTGGTCCTTCACAAGAACTCCGCACTGACGAACGAACTTGTCCGCAATCTTCTTAGGCGCTAATGGTTCGCCATTAGGTTTGAATGCCTCGATATTGTACTTTACGCCCTCCTTCAACTTTTTGTTCGGGCCTCGTTTCGTCCTTTTGCCTGAAGATTTGCTCGATCCGGATGGCTGAAAGAAGAAAGATCGATTCGTTAATATATCTTCAACTCATTTAAAACATGCGATGATCACCAGATTCCTGCTTATATAAATATATATACCTCGCCGGTGTTTGTTGTTTCAGGATCAACATGTTCTTCGTAGTAGTTCATCACTTCATCTTCTCGGTCGTCGCGATCGAATATCATATCACCCTCTCCGGTGTTGTTTAGAAATTCGGAGCCGTCATAATCTTCTTCATTCTGATCATCATCTGGCCCGCGTATTATATCGAACATGGTCTGTTCTCCCTCTCTGTTGGTATTGTCCGCCATAGCTTTTATTTAACTATGCCAAAAGAAATATAAAACAATTTAGTATTCAAATTACATCGTCTCTAATAATAGATATAATCTCGAATACATCGTCTCGAATAATAGATATAATCTCGAATACATCGTCTCGAATAATAGATATAATCTCGAATACATCGTCTCGAATAATAGATATAATCTTGAATACATCGTCTCGAATAATAGATATAATCTCGAATACATCGTCTCGAATAATAGATATAATCTCGAATACATCGTCTCGAATAATAGATATAATCTCGAATACATCGTCTCGAATAATAGATATAATCTCGAATACATCGTCTCGAATAGTAGATATAATCTCGAATACATCGTCTCGAATAATAGATATAATCTCGAATACATCGTCTTGAATAATATATAATCTCGAATACATCGTCTTGAATATTATATATCGAGTACATCACTGGCTAGGTAGCTAATAAAGATCGAATACTACAGAAGAATCTAGGACACTCGCGGTTCCTGCGGCGCGGGCAGTGGACACCCAAAGAGAAGGAACCCTCACAGGATCATAGCTGAAGTGAGATCCCTGAAGAAACTGCCAGGTATTGAAGAACCTGCCGCCCTCTAACGCAACCATGTAGAGATGGACGTGCTCGTCCTCCTCCCTGACACGATGATGTACCACCTCCGGCGGGGCCGGCTCCCTCCGCTCCAAAACTGGCCCACGCGAATGCCACCAAACGAGATCAGGGTCGACGACGGGACCCGGGGCCGGGTTCCTTATCAAGCGGCGCACCCCTCCAAGCAGCACCTCCCAGTGCCAGCCCGGCGGAGCCCAGTCCCGGACATGGGTCAGCTGGACGTCGTCGCGGACGTGTCGACGGCGAGGATGCGGGCCGGGCATCGTCGACAACAAATACTAGCTATATGCCCGCAAAAAGTAACATTTTTTTAATGATTGGATTTTGATAACTAAAATTTCTAATATTCTATAACATTTCTAACAATGCTATATATAACTAACATTTCTAATATTTCTACAACTAAAAAAAATAAAAATTTCTAACTTTTTTATAACTATTTCTATAACTAAAAAACAGAAAAATTTCTAACAATTCTAACTTTTTATAACTATTTCTATAACTAAAAAACAGAAAAATTTCTAACAATTCTAACTTTTTTATAACTATTTCTATAACTAAAAAACAGAAAAAATTCTAACAATTCTAACATTTCTAACAATTCTAACATTTCTAACTATTCTAACAATTCTAACATTTCTAACTATTTCTAAAAAACAGAAAAATGTCTAACAATTTCTGAAAAACAGAAAAATCTATAACTAAAAATGTATGTGTGTGTGTGCGCGCTCACCGGCCGGCGAGGCGAGAGGCGACGGGGGGC
>NC_041384.1:494204461-494213336 GCF_002162155.2 Triticum dicoccoides | reverse complement strand
GACGGGGACGGGACGACGGGGCGGCGACGACGGGGACGGGGCGGCGATGGGGGCGGCGACGGGCCGGAGCGGCGACGAGGGATATGGAGACGGCGGGGGAGGCGGGCGACGGTGTAGAGGAGAAGAAGCAGACGGAGAGATGAGAAACTGACGAAATTTTGAAGTGTTTTCTTATATAGAACCCACCTTTAGTACCGGTTGGAGCCACCAACCGGTACTAAAGGTCTGTTTTGGCTAGCCCAAGCGGCGGGAAGCGACCCCCTTTAGTACCGGTTGGTGGCTCCAAACGGTACTAAAGGCCCCCCTTTAGTACCGGTTGGTGCCACGACCCGGTACTAAAGGGTGTGGGCTGCCAGGCGAGGGGCACAAAAGTTTAGTCCCACCTCGCTAGCCGAGGGGCACTCGCACCTGCTTATAAGCCCCGCCGTCGCTGCTGTCTCGAGCTCCTCTCTTAAGCAGGCCTACTGGGCCTACCTCTTCTGCGATGCCCTGTTGGGCCTACTGGGCTAGCGGGCCTGCATCCTGGCCCAACTTGAATTTGGGTTTCTAGTCGTATGTAGGCCGCTGTGGCCCAGTAGGTGGACTTTTTTTTCTTATTTTTTTGCTTTATTTATTTTTGTGAATAACTTAACTTTGAAAATAGATTTTTCAGTGATTCTTTTTTCTTATGTTTAATATTAGTGTGTTTTATCATTATATTCAATTTGGTAATGCTTGGGTTATTTAAAAAATGAAATGCCTTTGTAACGGATGCGTTTTCGTCCGAAACCCTGATACTTCGAAATAGATTGTCCATTTTGTAAACGAAGTGCATCCAGTTTTTGCGGTAACCCTCGCTACTTTTTTGCACATGCTATGTGGGTGAAATTATGATACCATGCCAACTTTTATCCTTTTCTGAGTTCATTTGAAATTCTTTTCAATTTCAGGGTCATTTAGCTGAAAACATCAGTAAATGCATGAAAGAATTTGCTTGCACATAAAATTTCTTCGCGTTTCAAATGCCAAAACACATAACTAGCTACCCTAACTATTACAGAGATTCCCTCCTGGGTGTGAAACACAGAAGAAAGTGATGATAGTTAAGCCGATCACATCCCAGATCTTTGGGTGTGAAACTTTTTATTCGCGTGTGTCCTTTTGCGTCGTAGCCATGGAAAATCTTCATCATTTAACGGGATGCTCGGGTCAATATTCACTGTGAATGGAGCAATTTCATCAAACTTTTCATAATCTTCTGACTTGTCTGTCTTGTCATCCATTCCCACGATGTTTCTCTTCCCAGAAAGAACTATGTGCCGCTTTGGCTCATCGTACGATGCATTCGCTTCCTTATCTTTTCTTTTTCTTGGCTTGGTAGACATGTCCTTCACATAGAAAACCTGTGCCACATCATTGGCTAGGACGAATGGTTCGTCTGCATACGCAAGATTGTTGAGATCCACTGTTGTCATTCCGTACTGCGGGTCTTCCGTTACGCCGCCTCGTGTCATATTGACCCATTTGCACTGAAACAAAGGGACCTTCAAACCACGTCGATAGTCAAGTTCCCATATGTCCTGTATATAACCATAATATGTTTCCTTTCCCGTCTTGGTTTCTGCATCAAAGCGAACACCACTGTTTTGGTTGGTGCTCTTCTTATCTTGGGCGATCGTATAAAATGTATTACCATTTATCTCGTACCCTTTGAAAGTCATTATATTCGAAGATGGTAACTGGGACAGCAAGTACAGGTCATCTTCAATAGAGGTGTCATGCATGGTACGTGCTTGCAACCAGCTGGCGAAACTCCTGGTTTGTTCACGTGTAATCCAGTCATCAGACCGCTCCGGGTGTTTGGAGCGTAGCAAATTCTTGTGTTCATCCATATACGGAGCCACCAAGGCGGAATTCTATAGAACTGTGTAGTGTGCTTCAGTGAGAGAATGTCCATCCATACATATTATTTGTTCCCCTCCTAGCGTGCCTTTTCCATCCAGTCTGCCCTTATGCCGCGATTCAGGAACACCAATCGGCTTAAGGTCAGGAATAAAGTCAATACAAAACTCAATGACCTCCTCATTTTGACGGCCCTTGGAGATGCTTCCTTCTGGCCTAGCACGGTTATGAACATATTTCTTTAAGACTCCCATGAACCTCTCAAAGGGGAACATATTGTGTAGAAATACAGGACCCAAAACGGTAATCTCTTCGCATAGGTGAACTAGGACGTGCGTCATGATGTTGAAGAAGGATGGTGGGAACACCAACTCGAAACTGACAAGACATTGCACCAAATCATTCTGTAACCTTGGTATGATTTCTGGATCGATTACCTTCTGAGAAATTGCATTGAGAAATGCACATAGCTTCACAATGGCTAATCGAACGTTTTCCGGTAGAAGCCCCCTCAATGCAACCGGAAGCAGTTGCGTCATAATCACGTGGCAATCATGAGACTTTAGGTTCTGGAACTTTTTCTCTGCCATGTTTATTATTCCCTTTATATTTGACGAGAAGCCAGACGGTACCTTAATACTGAGCAGGCATTCAAAGAAGATTTCCTTCTCTTCTTTGGTAAGAGCATAGCTTGCATGACCCTGATGTATGCCGTCTTTTCCGTGCATACGTTGCTGGTCCTCCCGTGCCTCAGGTGTATCTTTTGTCTTCCCATACACGCCCAAGAAGCCAAGTAGGGTCACACAAAGATTCTTCGTCACGTGTATCACGTCGATTGCGGAGCGGACCTCAAGGTCTTTCCAATAGGGCAGGTCCCAAAATATAGATTTCTTCTTCCACATGGGTGCGCGTCCGTCAGCGTCATTCGGAACAGGTTGTCCACCAGGACCCTTTCCAAAGACCACCTTCAAATCCTTGACCATATCATGTACATCAGCACCAGTACGGTGGCGAGGCTTCGTCCGGTGATCCGCCTCACCTTTGAAATGCTTGCCTTTCTTTCTTACGGGATGCCTGCTCGGAAGAAATCGATGATGTCCCAGGTACACATTCTTATTAGCCAAATATATACTGTCGGTATCGTCCAAACAGTGCGTGCTTGCACGGTATCCCTTGTTTGTCTGTCCTGAAAGGTTACTGAGAGTAGGCCAATCATTGATGGTCCCGAATAGCAATGCCTTTAGGTCAAATTCTTCCCCCATGTGCTCATCCCACGCACATACACCTGTTCTATTCCACAGTTGTAAGAGTTCTTCAACTAATGGCCTTAGGTACACATCAATGTCGTTGCCGGGTTGCTTAGGGCCTTGGATGAGCACTGGCATCATAATGAACTTCCGCTTCATGCACAACCAAGGAGGAAGGTTATACAAACATAGAGTCACAGGCCAGGTGCTATGGTTGCTGCTCTGCTCCCCAAAAGGATTAATGCCATCTGCGCTTAGACCAAACCATACGCTCCTTGCATCATCTGCAAACTCCTTCCCGTACTTTCTTTCGATTTTTCTCCACTGCGACCCGTCAGCGGGTACTCTCAACTTTCCGTCTTTCTTACGGTCTTCTCTGTGCCATCGCATCGCCTTGGCATGCTCTTTGTTTTGGAACAAACGTTTCAACCGAGCATACCGCATCACCTTGGCAGGAATCTTCTTCCTGGGGCGCCGACCCTCGACATCACCAGGGTCATCGCGGCTGATCTTATATCGCAATGCACCACATACCGGGCAAGCGTTCAAATCCTCGTACTCACCGCGGTAGAGGATGCAATCATTAGGGCATGCATGTATCTTCTGCACCTCTAACCCTAGAGGGCAGACAACCTTCTTTGCTTCGTACGTACTCTCGGGCAATTCGTTGTCCTTTGGAAGCACATCCTTTATCATTACCAGCAACTTTCCAAATCCCTTGTCAGATACACCATTCTCTGCCTTCCATTGCAGCAATTCCAGTGTGGTGCCCAGCTTTTTCTTGTCACCTACGCAATTCGGGTACAACAATTTTTTGTGATCCTCTAACATGCGCTGCAACTTCTTCTTCTCCAAATCACTTGTGCAGTTTCTCTTTGCATCGGCAATGGCCCGACCTAGATCATCAACGGGCTCATATGATGCCTCTTCTTCAGCTTCTTCCCGCATTGCCGGCTCAGCTTCTTCCCGCATTACCGGCTCAGCTTCTTCCCCCATTGTTGTATCATCGTATTCAGGGAACCCATGGCCAGGATAGCTGTCGTCGTCCTCTTCTTCTTCATTGTCTTCCATCATAACCCCTATTTCTCCGTGCTTGGTCCAAACATTATAATGGGGCATGAAACCGGACTTAAACAGGTGGACGTGAATGGTTCTTGACGTAGAGCAATTGTGACCATTCTTACAGCGAGCACATGGACAAGGCATAAAACCATCCGCCCACTTGTTTGCCTCAGCCGCAAGCAGAAAAGTATGCACGCCCTCAACGAACTGGGGAGAGCATCGGTCATCGTACATCCATTGCTGGCTCATCTTCATTACACAACACCGAATAGACCAAATTAATACAAGTTCATACATAAAGTTCATACAACACTTAAATGCAACAAACAAATAACTCTCTAGCTAAAGCATTTAAATGCAACAACAAATACGATCAAGATCACAACTAAGGTAACAATGGATCCAACAGCATAATGATACCAAGCCTCACTATCGATGGCATATTTTCTAATCTTTCTAATCTTCAAGCGCATTTTCTCCATCTTCATCTTGTGATCATCGACGACATCGGCAACATGCAACTCCAATTCCATCTTCTCCCCCTCAATTCTTTTCAATTTTTCTTTCAAGTACTCGTTTTCTCTTTCAACTAAATTTAACCTCTCGGCAATAGGGTCGGTTGGAATTTCCAGTTCACATACCTCCTAGAAAAAATTTCTATGTCAACTTGATGGGCATAATTTGTCATAAACACAAAATGCAACTAGTTTTAAAAGAGAATATACATACCACATCCGAATCATAACAAGGACTAGGGCCGACGGGGACGGATATCAAAACCATGGCACTATATGTATAACAAACAACGTACGGGTAAGATAATTATACGAGTAACTATATATCCAAATCACACAAACATCAATTTTTATGTAAAATTTCATGAACTAGAGGCTCACCACAAGGTGGTGCCGGCGACGGGACGGTGCGGGCGATCGACGGTGGCTACGATGGAGATTTAGAAGGCACTAAGTAAACCACACCTACATATGAAAACTAAGTGTTATTTTTGACCTCAAATTGCATATAAATCAAATACTAGCACACATATATATATATATCCTCCCAAATTACTAAACTCACAAATTAATCACTATATAAAGCATTGCAAGAGCTAATCTAGCAATGGAGAGATGAAAGGACAAAGTTGCTAACCTTTGTGATCATTTGAATGGATGGGGGCCTTCAAATCTTGACAAATTTTGGGCAAAATGTGTGATGAGCTCGAGAGGAAGAGGGGAAGAACAGAGAGGAGAGGGGAAAGGGGAAGAACAGAGTGAGCTCGGGTGGACGAAGGGTCTATGTAGGACGACCTTTAGTACCGGTTCTTGCCAAGAACCGGTACTAAAGGGGTTGGAGGGGCACCTGTCTGACAACATCCTGCCACCACTCTCATTAGTACCGGTTCGTGGCACGAACCGGTGCTAAAGGTTCTCCACGAACCGGTACTAATGAAAGCGGCCCGGCTAGCCGTTGGAACCGGCACTAATGTATACATTAGTGCCGACTCAAATACAAACCGGCACTAATGTGCTTCACGTTTGACCCTTTTTCTACTAGTGGTTCTCAATATAAGTAGTAGGAACAATAGGATCATTATAAGTGATAGTCTTTTCTTCAACTATAATAGGTGCAACTACTTTTACTTTAGTGCGATGATTATATTTAAACCACTTCTCCTTAGGGAGATCAACATGAGTAGCAAATGATTCACAGAAAGAAGCTACTATCTCAGAATCAAGTCCATATTTAGTGCTAAATCCATGAAAAGCATCGGTATCCATAAAACATTTAACACAATCAAACTTAGGTGTCATACCTCACTCGTTACCATCGTCGGAATCCCAATCTTCAGAGTTGCATTTAATTCTTTCCAATAAATCCCATTTGAATACAATAGTCTTCATCATAAAAGACCTAGCACAAGAAGTATCGAGCATGGAGCGATCATTGAGAGAAAGCCGAGCATAAATTTTTTGAATAATCATTTCTCTTGAGAGCTCATGATTGGGGCATGAATATAACATTGACTTAAGCCTCCACCAAGCTTGAGCGGTGCTTTATCCTTCGCGAGGCCAAAAATTATATATATAATTGCGATCACGATGAACAAGATGCATAGGATAAAACTTCTGGTGAAATTCCAATTTTAATCGTTTATAGTCCCAGGATCCCATATCATCACATAGCCTATACCATGTCAATGCGTCTCCCTTAAAAGATAAAGGGAAAACCTTCTTCTTGATAACATCATTGGGAATACCTGCAAGCTTAAATAATCCACAAACTTCATCCGCATAGATAAGGTGTAAATCGGGATGCAATGTTCCATCTCCTGCAAAGGGATTAGCTAGCAGTTTCTCTACCATACCCAAAGGAATTTCAAAGTAAACATTTTCAGTAGGTTCAGTAGGTTGAGGAGCAACTCTTTTCTCTATTGGTCGGGGTGAAGATACCCCGAACAAGCCCCTCAAAGGATTATGTTCCATAGTAACAAGTGACAGTAAATTTTAGCACACTATATAAATGTTTCCTTACCAAGTTCCACTTACCAAAGGCGCTTCACTCCCCGGCAGCGGTGCCGAAAAAGAGTCTTGATGACCCACAAGTGTAGGGGATCTATCGTAGTACTTTCGATAAGTAAGAATGTCGAACCCAACGAGGAGTAGAAGGAAATGACAAGCGGTTTTCAGTAAGGTATTCTCTGCAAGCACTGAAATTGTAGGTAACAGATAGTTTTGTGATAAGATAATTTGTAGCGGGTAGCAAGCAGTGAAAGTAAATAAGGTGCAGCAAGGTGGACCAATCCTTTTTGTAGCAAAGTACAAGCCTGGACAAGTTCTTATAATGAGTAAAGCGCTCCCGAGGACACATGGGAATTATTGTCAAGCTAGTTTTCATCACGCTCATATGATTCGCGTTCGTTACTTTGATAATTTGATATGTGGGTGGACCGGTGCTTGGGCACTATCCTTTCTTGGACAAGCATCCCACTTATGATTAACCCCTATTGCAAGCATCCGCAACTACAAAAGAATTATTAAGGTAAACCTAACCATAGCATGAAATATATGGATCCAAATCAGCCCCTTACGAAGCAACTTATAAACTAGGGTTTAAGCTTCTGTCACTCTAGCAACCCATCATCTACTTATTACTTCCCAATGCCTTCCTCTAGGCCCAAATAATGGTGAAGTGTCATGTAGTCGACGTTCACATAACACCACTAGAGGAGAGACAACATACATCTCATCAAAATATCGAACTAATACCAAATTCACATGACTACTAATAGCAAGACTTCACCCATGTCCTCAGGAACAAACGTAACTACTCACAAAGCATGTTCATAATCATAGGAGTATTAATATGCATTAAGGATCTGAACATATGATCTTCCACCAAATAAACCAACTAGCATCAACTACAAGGAGTAATCAACACTACTAGCAACCCAGAGGTACCAATCTGAGATTTTGGTACAAAGATTGGATACAAGAGATGAACTAGGTTTTGAGAGGAGATGGTGTTGGTGAAGATGTTGATGGAGATTGACCCCCTCCCGATGAGAGGATCGATGGTGATGATTTCCCCCTCCCGGAGGGAAGTTTCCCCGGCAGAACAGCTCCGCCGGAGCCCTAGATTGGTTCCGCCAAGGTTTCGCCTCGTGGCTGTGGAGTTTCGTCCCGTAAGCTTGCTTATGATTTTTTTCTATTGTAAACGGCTTCATATAGCAGAAGATGGGCACCGGAGGGCTGCCAGGTGGCCCACGAGGCAGGGGGCGCGCCCCCACCCTCGTGGGTGGTGGGTGGCCCCCCTCAGGTAATTCTTCTGCTGAATATTTTTTATTAATTCCCAAAATGACTTTCGTGGAGTTTCAGGACTTTTGGAGCTGTACAGAATAGGTCTCCAATATTTGCTCCTTTTCCATCCCAGAATCCCAGTTGCCGGCATTCTCCCTCTTCATGTAAACCTTGTAAAATAAGAGAGAATAGCCATAAGTATTGTGACATAACGTGTAATAACAGCCCATAATGCAATAAATATCGATATAAAAGCATGACACAAAATGGACGTATCGCAGTGCCTCTGGGTCGACGGAACCACTAAACCTAAGCTTTAGTGTTTATGGTGGCTAGGTGTCAACGGAGCCACCTTAACCTAAGCATTAGTGTTTGCGGTGCCTCGGGGTCGACGGAGCCACCTTAACGTAAGCATTAGGGTTTACGGTGCCTCGGGGTCGATGGAACCACTAAAACTAAGCATTAGTGTTTATGGTGGCTAGGGGTCAACGGAGCCACCTTAACCTAAGGTGGAAAATAGGTCTCTTCTTCAATGAAGGAAGAACTATTCACTAAGCCAACAGGTTAGCGAAGGAACTTTTTCCGGTCTTGCTGCTTTAAAGCGAACGAGTCTTCCTTATTCCTATGGTCATTAGTGTTTACGGTGCCTCGGGGTCGATGGAGCCACCTTACCTAACCATTAGGGTTTATGGTGGCTAGGGGTCGACGGAACCACCTAAACCTAACCATTAGGGTTTATGGTGGCTAGGGGTCGACGGAACCACCTAAACCTAACCATTAGGGTTTATGGTGGCTAGGGGTCGACGAAACCACCTAAACCTAACCATTAGGGTTTATGGTGCATCGGGGTCGATGGAGCCACCTAAGCCTAAGCATTAGTGTTTA
>NC_041384.1:494177765-494204038 GCF_002162155.2 Triticum dicoccoides | reverse complement strand
TGGTGGCTAGGGGTCGACGAAACCACCTTAACCTAAGCATTAGTGTTTATGGTGGCTAGGGGTCGACGAAACCACCTTAACCTATGCATTAGTGTTTATGGTGGCTAGGGGTTGAGGAAACCACCTTAACCTAAGCATTAGTGTTTATGGTGGCTAGGGGTCGACGAAACCACCTAAACCTAACCATTAGGGTTTATGGTGCCTCGAGGTCGACGAAAGCACCTAAACATAGGCTTCCAATGCATGATATAACATAACCATCTAATATTCCAGTGCTAACATAACCCTTAAATGGTCTTCCAATGCTAACATAATCATGGAATATAGAACCTAGTGCATGAGAAATCATAACTTTTAGTCTACCTATCATGGCACATAATATCTGATCCATCTTCCAATGCATGATATATATCATCATTTCAAGTCTAGCAAACATAACACACAATACTTACTGGAGTTCAACATATTATAGGGTACACAACCATTGTTCACAATACATAGTGGAGTTTGAGTTTAGATGCATAGTTCATCCTTTTCTCACAAAAGGATGAAAAGCATATCTACTACATACATACACAACCATAATTCACAATTAGTAGAGCCATACACTACACAACCATCATGCCCAAAAGGTCAGCATTGCCCACTAGTCTCATATTCATTTTCTTCACTTCTCTAAGATGGCCTGGATCCCCTTGATCTTCTCCTTCAGCGTCTCCTCTGCCTTCATCAGCTCAGCAATCTGAAGCTCTAGATGCCCCTTCTCTTCACCATGCTTTTACTTTCCCTTAAGCAAATCAGCAACCTGAAACTTCAACTCTAGCTTATCTTGGGTGAGCTTCTCCTCAGACTTTGTGAGCTCTGCATTCTTGAACTCCAAGTTCATCTTAGCTTCACTAAGCAATTGCTTGTCTGTAATATGCTTCAACTTCAAGTTTTGGATGACTGTTGCTTGAGCTCTTGTCAGGTTAAGTAGCACTTCATAATTCTGCTTCAGCTTCTCAGACTCTGCATCTTTCTTTTCCATTTGTGCCTTCATATCAGCCACCAGTTCACTTCTGCATTACTACCGATATGTAATGTTAGACTGCAGATATCTGAAATCCACCACCCTCTCCTCCTGGAAGCTCATAAGCTCATGCACATCTTGGACTAACTTGTCATAGTTGGCCTCCGACTTGTTCTTCTCTTCTGTCAGATGGTGGATAGTGAAAGAATTTTCAAGATTATCATTCACCCTAGCACTCTTGCTATCTTCAACCATCGCCCACAGCTTCAACAATGGCATTTTGCATTGTTGGCGGCCACTGGTGATCAACCCATTCAACAAACCCACGATTCTGCCCTTCCTGCAAAAAGAGCAAAAAGATAAAAGAATAAACAAGTTAGTTCATACCACAGGTAAATAACTAGTGCAAAGCAATAGCACTGTACATTGGTAATAATAGCACCACTAAGCTACACTGGTAATTGAGATGTACCAACCCACTAAATAACATCATGGCAAATTACAGCACCACTCAGCTACAGAATTGAACTAGATTTTGCTAATCAACAACAAAACAAGAGCAATCTCAAACTGCAAACTTGGTGAACTGCCAAAGCATATGCAGTACATACTATCCATTCAACTGAATATTTGTAGCATTTAGATACATAACAGCAGGTCCATCCCAACATAAAAGTAACAGTTCACTCAATATTTAGTTCCAAACAGGAGCATCCCAACATAAAAGTAACAGTTCACTCAATATTTAGTTCCAAACAGGAGCAAAAGTAACAGCAACATAATTAACAGTAGCACTGTCATTCAACTACATAAAAATGCCACAACAGCAACATAAAACCTGTAGAAGTCCCAAACTGAATATTTCACATGATAGCAAGAACAATGCCACTGCAAAATAACAGTACCACTGTCATTAAACTAGACAAGCTACTGTTGTTGCAAAAGTGAATATGCCCTTAATAATTAGGCCTTGTACTCATGTTCAATATGGCACTGTCAAACCAACAATAATATGACACTATCAACCTAAATATAATATCCCACTATCAGCATACAATTCATACCGGCTCTGCACATGCTAAGAACCTTCTCCCTGTGTATGTTCCTTCAAATGCGACAAGCCTCTCAGATGCCTTGCTGTGCTTCTCACATGGCGACTTCATTTCCAGCTCAAGCCCCAGGTAATCTGGATCTTCAACGCTGAAAGGGACCTACCGAAGCTCGTACAAACAGAATGCCCAAATCAAAACCTAGCGAAATCAACCAGATCAAAAAGCCCCAAATCTAAAACCCTAACCCTAAACCTAGCTCAAGGAAAATCACCTGGTTAAGCCCGTCCGTGGATGAGGTCGAGTGCATGTACGGCGGGCTGGACGTGTCCTCACTGCTTTCGTCTTTGAAAACCATGGCGGGCGGCGGCGGTCCGGTCCGGCAATGCCGCGGGCAGCGACGAGGGCGGCGAGAGAGGAGGGAGCCATGAGCGAGGAGGAAGAGAGTGGAGACAGAGCACGGGCCGGTCCGGTTCGAGCCGGACTGCACCTATCGAGCGAGCGGGCGGGTGCCGATTCGCCGGCGTGGCAGCTGACGCGCGGGCTCGGGCGGTCAGTTCCAGCATCAATACGAAGTTTAGCCCGATTTGCAACGGTTCGACCCAAACGTGGTACTGACACGTAAATTTTTTCAAAAGTGGTACCAATTCGCCACCATCGCCCCAATTATGGTACTATCGTGTAATTAACTCACTTCTCTGTGATGCAGGGCACCGCGGCCGCAACGGGGAAAGCCGCTTATTCGCGGGTTGGGGCTGAGATTTTGCCGCGCCCCCTAAAATTTTTTGCGGGCCAGGGCGGGATGCGGGGTCTGATCGGGCAGGTTTTTCGGCCTTGACCCGCATTTTGGCGGTTATTTTCCGGGTCGGGGCGGAATGCTGGGTCTGCTAGAGTTGCTCTTAGTCGACGGAGACTGGACAACACTGAAATTACCGGGGATAAATCATGCCATCAGCTCCCCTCAATCTTTACCTAACAATAAAGAGAATTGGGTTTTTGTCGTCCGTCATTAAAACTGCCCCTGAGGTTGTAAAGAATTACCCACCATGCCATTGGTAAGTGAAAAAAAGGTTCAGTTTGCCCCTTCTAAAATCCGCGACAGGCTCGGTTATTAAAATTAAGCCCCGGTACTCAATAATGTGCGGGTGGTTGGCGTAGTGGTGTGAGCCTCACCTCTTGACCTGGGAGACCTAGGTTCAATTCCCCTTTCTCTCTTTTCTTCTTTTTCTCTCCTATTAATGTTGGTAGGCGTAGGATATTACTACTCGCCCCAGCGTCACTTAGCAGATGGGCTACACAATGTACCAGTTACTCTATTTTCATTCTTTCTATTTTTGTACATATTCAAATATTTCAAAAAAACTCATAACTTTCAAACCCTAACTCCAAATCTAACATGTTATATATAGAAATCCCTTAAAAAGATGTGTAGATTTCAAATATGGTATTATATATTAATCACTTCAATGTAAAAAAATTCATAACTTTCAAACCCTAACTTCAAATCTAACATGTTATATATAGAAATCCCTTAAAAAGATGTGTAGATTTCAAATATGGTATTATATTAATCACTTTCAAATCCTAACTCCAAATCTAACATGTTATATATGGAAATCCCTTTAAAAAGATGTGTAGATTTGAAATATGCTATTATATTAATCATCATTCCTAAAATTCCATTTATGATGCAACCTTTATTAATATCTTCTTTATATGGGGTACTTTGAAAATCCCGTCTTAACGTTGATATTTCTGTTGTCTAATAAATTGGAAACATGTTGAGTACATTTCACAAATAATACAACCTTTTGAACTTTGCGCGACACCACTTATCATGTTGTTTCTCGTGTGGCATTGTGAAAGATTTTAAGGGATTCGCCGATGCTGTCAGGTGTGTGTATGATGGATGATTTTTTTTTCGTTTCAACGCATGGGGAATAATGCCTTTTCGTGGAATCTGAAGCATGCATGGTTAAAAAACAAATTCCGAATCATACACCCGATTTCATGAAAATTATTGTGACCTCTTCAAATAAAAAATTCGTTTTAGTGTGATATGTGCAAATCCGTTTATTATGTTTCCTTCTATATGAAAGATAATTGAGTTGTACTTTAGACTTTATAGGTCTCCGTGCATGTATGTTTAGAAGAAACTTGGTAACGAAAATCAGTAATGGGCATCTGGTAACTTACCAATTAAACCTTAATTTCTTATATATGTACATACATGTACGATCCTCATGATTTAGGCTCTCAATGATAAATCAAATGATGAAGGTAATGACTCCTTATACTGCAAATTAACTAGGAAGGTAATTTAGATATTTAAATTAATCAATTCTTTCATGATTGAAGTGTAGCATTTCATACATGCATTTTAAGACCATTGGTAAAATATATATTACATGGCTGATGCAACAGAATGTTGTCTTGGGTCATTAGGCCAGGGAAGTGTGTTTTGATTCTCCCGGTGCACGCACAGGCATATTTGCTAGTAAATAAATAAATCATGTCATCAACGTGCTATCCCACTGAATTGTTCCACTTCAATCTCTTTATTGAACACAATTACATCTGAACACACTGACAACACATTTTGCTCTCTTTATTCAACACGCACACTTCCAAGCAGAGCTTAAATATTTCTCACATATCACTGACGAAAAAGTAGGCGAGCATCGCAATTAGCTAGAACCAGCAGGTGCAGCCAGTTTCGCGAGAAACCCTTTGTAGTGCTCCATGATCCTCCCGGCCTCGGGCATCACCTCCTCCACGGCGTCTACGGCCATGAACCGCTCGGCCCACGCCGCCAGGCCCGGGACCCTGGCCTCGTCCAGCAGGTTGGTGCCGCCCAATTCGTCCACCGCCCGGATCCACACCACGAAGCTTCCGAGCGCGAGGTCGACGATCCCGACGGCGTCGCCGCCGAAGAAGGCCTTCCCCTTGGAGCACTCCGTGAGAGCCCGCTCCAGCGTCTCCACCTGAGGCAGCACGTTCTCGAACGCCTCCGCTCTCTGCTCCGCCGTCGTCGCCCTGAACAGCGGCCTCCACGACGGGAAGAACTGCAAGCGCACCACACAGATTCAGCAAGTCGTAAATTGTTGCAAATGATCCGGCAATTTGACTTGTCGTGGTGCGAACGGATGAGTCGAAAAAAGATGAATCATCAACAAGCCAAGACCGAAGAAGCACGGAAGACAAAGTGTGTCAAGATTAGGAAAAAATTGTTAGAGTAATCTTGATTAGAGATGCTAGTACTGATTAGTAGTCAATTAGATTAGGAGAATCACAAAGTAATAGTCCGGCTCGGATGCATATTGGTAGTACTATTAGGAGTCCTAGTCGTTTGTACTAGGTTAGCTGGTAGTATATGCGTGAGTGTCCGAATTGTATTAGGACATCTAGTACGTATAGGATTAGGTCTGTGTTGGGTCGGTGGCTGCTGTGCATATATATATGCACTTGGCCGTGAATTTTGTAACACGGAGAAAACATAGAATAAAGAGAGGAGAAACAAAGGGCACGACAAAAGCCCTTAGCTATCAATTATCTTGTGTGTGTCTTCGTCGTAATTTGATGTGATCGATCCTGTGGGTAGAATTTCAACACTTGGTATCTAAAGCAAGGTCCATTTGAAGGTGTGCTTGCCCCGGGTTCGCGACCCGACTAGCGCCTCGGGGCGGGCGATATGGTCGTTGGGTGGTGCAGCGACGATGAAGAGCGTGCCATGATGTTGTTGGGTGATGCAGGGACGAGGGGATCTGGCGATCGTCGTTCGGCGGAGCGACAAGGAGGGAGACGGCGGGCTATCGTCGGCAAGGCGGCGGATGGAGATCGTTGACGGGAGCGGTGGTGCGGTGATGCAGTGCCGGAAAGTCGTCAAGATGGTCATCCATGGAAGTTAGAGTCAAGGAGTTGTGCGGGTTAGCACGATCAGTCGGTTAGTCGTCGTCGTGTCAGCGTCGTCATGTCCAAGTGCTCGTCTCTGTGAGGCGTTGAAGATGAAGCATGCCTAGGTCGTCTATGTGTCTCGACGAGAGGATCAAGTTCAAATATGTGGGGGCGGTAAACCAGTGAAGGTGAGTCTCTTCAATGAGACCATGTCTCTAAATGAGGCTGGAGTGCATGGTGTAGTGCACAGGGTGGTGTGATCCACAAGGAGCCGGCATGTATCTTGCTAGGGTGGATGGTGAAGTCCATCGGGTGGTGTTTTCCACAGGTTACTAGCAAGGCTGGATAGTCCAAGATATATTTAAGGTGGTCCGTAAATTCGCCAAGTCAAAATTGAAGGAGAGATTATTGCAAATGATCTAGCCGGCAATTTGACTTGTCATGGTGCAAGCGGATGAGTCGAAAAAAGTGAATCATCAACAAGTCAAGACCGAAGAAGCACGGAAGACAAAGTGTGTCAGGATTAGGGAGAGATTGTTAGAGTAATTTTGATTAGAGATGCTAGTACTGATTAGTAGTCAATTAAATTAGGAGAATCACAAAGTAATAGTCCGGCTCGGATGCATACTGGTAGTACTATTAGGAGTCCTAGTCGTTTGTAGTAGGTTAGCTGGTAGTAAACGTGTGAGTGTCCGAATTGTATTAGGACATCTAGTACGTATAGGATTAGGTCTGTGTTGGGTCGGTGGCTGCTGTGCATATATATATATATATGCACTTAGCCGTGAGTTTTGTAACATGGAGAAAACATAGAATAAAGAGAGGAGAAACAAAGGACACAACAAGAGCCCTTAGCTATTAATTATCTTGTGTGCGTCTTCGTCGTAATTTGATGTAATCAATTCTGTAAGCGGAATTCCAACAAGGTCGACTATCCCGACGGCGTCGCCACCGAAGAAGGCCTTCCCCTTGGAGCACTCCGTGAGAGCCCGCTCCAGCGTCTCCACCTGAGGCAGCACGTTTTCGAACGCCTCCGCTCTCTGCTCCGCCGTCATCGCCCTGAACAGCGGCCTCCACGACGGGAAGAACAGCAAGCGCACCACACAGATTCAGCAAGTCGTAAAACCAACCGATGTCTCATGTCTGTCTGCTGATTTTACGGTACGAAACTCGAGCTACGATGAACAAACAGAGCAGAGGGTGTTTGTACCGTGTCGTTGACGTAGGTGGCCCAGAAGCGGGCGACGGCGCGGTCGTAGGGGTCGGCGGGGAGGAGGGGCGTCCCGGCCCCGGCCCAGGCCTCGTCGACGTACTCGAGGACGACGAGCGACTCGCACACCGGCCGGCCGGCGTGGATCAGCACGGGGACCTTCTTGTGCACAGGGTTGGAGCTGAGCAGGAGCTCGCTCTTGTGCTGCAGGTTCTCCTCGATGTACTAGTAGCTGAGGCCCTTCATCTGCAGCGCCACCTTCACGCGGATCACCCAGGGGCTTAACCACGCGCCCAACAGCTGCAGTTCGCCTCCTTCTCCTCCTCCTGCCATTGTAGAGTGCAGAGGGAGCCTTCAGAGTTCAAAGAGACTTGTGTAGTGCTTTCTTGTTTGATTTTGCGCTCAGCCACTCAGGTGATATAATCCGGTTTCTTAGTTTGACTAGTGGATTGATTTTGACTGGTTAACTTGGAAGTGGAGAGTCGTGGATGCTTCGGTGTCGTCGTTTCATTGTTCGAGAGAGTTGCATCACTCGTCAGCGTTGTCGTATACCCAGCAAAGGAATAGGTGGCAGGTAGCGAGGTCACTGGTGCTTCATGAGGAGTAGTTGGCTTGTGTCCTAGCTCATGTTGTGTCACGCGTCTCCAACGCTCACCGCAAATTTGCTCCTGCGGAGTTCAAATGCTTAAATGGAGCGTAGTTCTAATTTAAAATGTTTAAATATTAAACTTCAATATTTTGTCTCTCTTAACTGTCCATTGATGCTCAATAGATCTTCTTTTAGTTGTTCGTGAGTTGGTCTGATAGGATCACTCACGTTCCTAAATCCAAAACCCGCCACAACATTCTCACCCTCATCCTCCACGATTATGTTGTGCATGACCACACACCATGTCATCACCTTGATCAAGGTCTACACATCCCATTACTCCAAATTCTAGACATTCTTTCTAGCTGCTTCTTGTCTTTGCGCAAAGTGAGACTTTTTCTGACCAATTGGGTGAGAGATGATGTTCCCAAAGGTAGCCCAAGGAGGATAAATACCGTCAATCAGATAGTAGCTCATGTTGTACTTATGCGCATTGACATTATAGTGGGAAGGAGCAGTTTTTTCCTTCAGCCAGCCCAACAAACAATGGTGATCGCTGCAACACATTGATGTCATTGTGAGACTCAGGCATGCCAAATCCAAAGATCTTGTGATGCAACTGCTTCAAGAATGATGATGGGCTTCTTAACATGACCTTGATATTCCCCTTGCAAAGCTTTTGGACAGTTCTTCCATTTCCAATGCATGTAATCAAGTGATTCGAGCAAACCTGACCACCCTCTTGCTTCTGAGATTGCGAAGAGCCTCTCGGTGTCTGCCACAGTTGGTTCCAGGTACTGTGGCCCAAACACCGAGACCACGACAGTTGCAAACCTTACCATGGCATATTCGCATGTCCTCTCGGACATCCGCAGGTACTCGTCCCACAAATCAATGGTCGGGCCATATGCAAGCATCCGCAATGCAGCCGTGCACTTCTGGTAACTAGAGAAACCAATCCTTCCCATGGCGTCCTTCTTCAAGATGAAATACTCATCAAAGGACCAGATGCCATGGTAGAGACGATCGAAGAAATTTTTGCGCATCTGAAAGCGCCGACGAAAATTGTCAGCGAAGAGGGCATTGGGGGAAAAGTAATCATCGATCGGCGTCGGCCGCGCCCAGTTGCGATTGAGCACTCGATGACCCTTAATCGATCCCTTAAAATTGAGAACATGCTCTTCCGCACACTCCGCGTCTGCAAGTACCGCCTGCATCATCACCGTCTCATCCGTGTAGTCCTCCTTGTGAGAAGACTAAACATTGTGCTTGTAGACGTACTCCATATCCGAATCCATTGCTTCAAAGAAGAATGGATAATTTTTTTAGCTCAGGCAATTCACGAAACAAATGTTGGGCATGGTGAGCATTCACTGGTACAACGAGGTGCTATACAAACGGTTTTTAACCCCTTTTCAGGACGATGTTTTGAACCGTCACCAAGTGAGTGACTGCGACGGGGGGGGGGGGTCCTTCCCACATGACCCAGAAACTGTCAGGGAAAGGCCCTCCTGGCACACACGCTCGGAAAAATGAGGTCGTCTACGATGATGGGTGAGCGATGAAATACAATTATACAAGCCCAATCGGTTTCGGTCGTAAGTACATCCCACACAGTCAGTCCCAAACAAACGTTTCTGTTTGTTATGTACATCCCACACAGTCAATCCAGGGAAAACGTTTGCGTTCTTATGTACATCCCACACAGACAATCCTGGGAAAACATTTTCGTTCTTATGTACATACCACACGGTCTGCCTCTGGAGTCCACTCCACGGGTCCTACCTTCTTCAAAATCTTGAAGAACGGCAAGGCACGCTCGGCAGACTTGGAAATGAATCTGCTAAGCGCGGCAACACATCCAGTCAAACGCCTCACATCCTTAACCGTCTTGGATGCTTGGATTTGCTCGATAGCCTTGATCTTACCGGGGTTGTCCTCTATCCCTCGGTGGGACACAAAGAAGCCAAGCAGCTTGCCGGAGGGAACACCAAACACACACTTCTCTGGGTTCAACTTCAAGTTGATCTTGCGTAGATTAGCAAACTTTTCTTCTAAATCTTGAATGAGGGTTGACCTGTCCTTGGTCTTGACCACAATATCATCCATGTAAGCTTCAATGTTTTGGTGCAACTGTGACTCAAAACCAATCTGGACTGCCCTTGCAAATGTGGATTTGGCGCTTTTCAACCCGAAGGGCATACATACAAAGCAGTACGTGCCGCATGGAGTGATGAATGCCATCTTCTCTTCATCTTCCTTGGACATAAAGATCTGGTGGTATCCTGAGTAGGCATCCAGAAAGGAAAGCAAGTCGCACCCGGAGGTAGAATCCACAATCTGATCGATGTGTGGCAAGGGAAATGGGTCCTTTGGGAAGGCCTTGTTCAGATCAGTAAAATCTATGCATAGTCTCCATTTTCCATTAGCCTTGTGTACCACCACAAGATTGGATAACCATGTTGGATGCAGTACTCATCTAACCATACCAGCTGCCTCAAGTTTCTTGATCTCCTTGGCAATGAACTGTTGCCGCTCCAAGGCTTGCTTTCGGATCTTCTGCTTGACGGGTCGGGCATGAGGGCAGACAGGAAGGTGGTGCTCAATTACCTCCCTCGGAACACCGGGGATGTCAGATGGTTGCCAAGAAAATACATCGACATTCGCCCGCGGGAAGGCAACGCGCACGCTTTCCTATTTGTCATCAAGGGTGGCACTGATAGTGAAGGTACCATCAGTACCAGCCTGCCCTGTCGGGACCTTTTTCACAGCGGGTGCACCAGCCTTGGATTTTTTGCTGTTAGAACTCTCTAGCAAGTCCTCGACGGGCGCAACGTACTCCGAAGATGTACGTTTGCCGGATTCCTTGGGGCGTCCTTGCTATTTTTCTTCTTCTTTCTTTCCTTGGCAGGATCCTTAGCTTCTGCGGCATCCGCCGCGACTGCGTCCCTGTACATCTTGTCCATGCAAATGATTGCATCCTTCTCGTCGTATGGAATGGAAATGACGCCTATTGGCCCTGGCATCTGTTGGAAATATGCCCTAGAGGCAATAATAAAAGTATTATTATTATATTTCCTTGTTCATGATAATTGTCTTTTATTCATGCTATAACTGTATTATCCGGAAATCGTAATACACGTGTGAATATATAGACCACAATATGTCCCTAGTGAGCCTCTAGTTGACTAGCTCGTTGTGATCAACAGATAGTCATGGTTTCCTGGCTATGGACATTGGATGTCGTTGATAACGGGATCACATCATTAGGAGAATGATGTGATGGACAAGACCCAATCCTAAGACTAGCACAAAAGATCGAGTAGTTCATTTGCTAGAGCTTTGCGAATGTCAAGTATCTCTTCCTTTGACCATGAGATCGTATAACTCCTGGATACCGTAGGAGTGCTTTGGGTGTATCAAACGTCACAACGTAACTGGGTGACTATAAAGGTGCACTACAGGTATCTCCGAAAGTATCTATTGTTTTATGCGGATCGAGACTGGGATTTGTCACTCCATGTAAACGGAGAGGTATCTCTGGGCCCACTCGGTAGGACATCATCATATGCGCAATGTGACCAAGGAGTTGATCACGGGATGATGTGTTACGGAACGAGTAAAGTGACTTGCCGGTAACGAGATTGAACAAGGTATCGGTATACCGACGATCGAATCTCGGGCAAGTAAAATACCGCTAGACAAAGGGAATTGAATACGGGATCGATTGAGTCCTTGACATCGTGGTTCATCCGATGAGATCATCGTGGAACATGTGGGAGCCAACATGGGTATCCAGATCCCGCTGTTGGTTATTGACCGGAGATCGTCTCGGTCATGTCTGCATGTCTCCCGAACCCGTAGGGTCTACACACTTAAGGTTCGATGACGCTAGGGTTATAAAGGAAGCTTGTATGTGGTTACCGAATGTTGTTCGGAGTCCCGGATGAGATCCCGGACGTCACGAGGAGTTCCGGAATGGTCCGGAGGTAAAGATTTATATATGGGAAGTCCTGTTTTGGTCACCGGAAAAGTTTCGGGCGATATCGGTATTGTACCGGGACCACCGGGAGGGTCCCGGGGGTCCACCAAGTGGGGCCACTTGCCCCAGAAGGCTGCGTGGGCCATGTGTGGGAGGGGACCAGCCCCTAGGTGGGCTGGTGCGCCCCCCACAAGAGGCCTAGGCGCAAGGGAGAGTGGGAGGGGGCAAACCCTAGTCCAGATGGGCCTTAAGGCCCACCTAGTGGGCGCCTCCCCTCTCTCCCCCTCCTGGCCGCCGCCCCCTTTGCCATCTAGGGCTGGCCGCACCCCTTGGGGGTGGGAAACCCTAGAGGGGGGCGCAGCCCCCTCTCCCCCTATAAATAGTGAGGCATAGGGCTGCCCATAAGACATGATTTGATCTCTCGTTGGTGCAGCCCTGCCCCTCTCCCTCCTCCTCTTCTCCCATGGTGCTTGGCGAAGCCCTGCGGGATTGCCACGCTCCTCCACCACCACCACGCCGTTGTGCTGCTGTAGGATGGAGTCTTCCTCAACCTCTCCCTCTCCCCTTGCTGGATCAAGGCGTGGGAGACGTCACCGGGCTGTACGTGTGTTGAACGCGGAGGTGCCGTCCGTTCGGCACTTGATCATCGGTGATCTGAATCACGACGAGTACGACTCCATCAACCCCGTTCACTTGAACGCTTCCGCTTAGCGATCTACAAGGGTATGTAGATGCACTCCTTTCTACTCGTTGCTGGTCTCTCCATAGATAGATCTTGGTGGTTACGTAAGAAAATTTTTGAATTTCTGCTACGTTCCCCAACAGTGGCATCATGAGCCAGGTTTATTGCGTAGATTCTTTGCACGAGTAGAACACAAAGTAGTTGTGGGCGTTGATGTTGTTCAATATGCTTACCGTTACTAGTCCAATCTTGTTTCGACGGTATTGTGGGATGAAGCGGCCCGGACCGACCTTACACTACTCTTACGTGAGACAGGTTCCACCGATTGACATGCACTTGGTGCATAAGGTGGCTAGCGGGTGCCAGTCTCTCCCACTTTAGTCGGAACGGATTCGATGAAAAGGATCCTTATGAAGGGTAAATAGCAATTGGCATATCACGTTGTGGTCTTGCGTAGGTAAGAAACGTTCTTGCTAGAAACCCATAGCAGCCACGTAAAACATGCAACAACAATTAGAGGACGTCTAACTTGTTTTTGCAGGGTATGCTATGTGATGTGATATGGCCAAGAAGAATGTGATGAATGATATGTGATGTATGAGATTGATCATGTTCTTGTAATAGGATTCACGACTTGCATGTCGATGAGTATGACAACCGGCAGGAGCCATAGGAGTTGTCTTTATTTTTGTATGACCTGCGTGTCATTGAAGAACGCCATGTAACTTACTTTACTTTATTGCTAAACGCGTTAGCCATAGAAGTAGAAGTAGTCGTTGGCGTGACAACTTCATGAAGACACGATGATGGAGATCATGATGATGGAGATCATGGTGTCATGCCGGTGACAAGATGATCATGGAGCCACGAAGATGGAGATCAATGGAGCTATATGATATTGGCCATATCATGTCACAACTATATAATTGCATGTGATGTTTATTATGTTTATGCATCTTATTTACTTAGGACGACGGTAGTAAATAAGATGATCCCTTACAAAATTTCAAGAAGTGTTCTCCCCTAACTGTGCACCGTTGCTACAGTTCGTCGCTTCTAAGCACCACGTGATGATCGGGTGTGATGGATTCTTACGTTCACATACAACGGGTGTAAGACAGTTTTACACAGCGAAAACACTTAGGGTTAACTTGACGAGCCTAGCATGTGCAGACATGGCCTCGGAACACGGAGACCGAAAGGTCGAGCATGAGTCGTATAGTAGATACGATCAACATGAAGATGTTCACCGATGATGACTAGTCCGTCTCACGTGATGATCGGACACGGCCTAGTTGACTCGGATCATGTAATCACTTAGATGACCAGAGGGATGTCTATCTGAGTGGGAGTTCATAAGATGAACTTAATTATCCTGAACATAGTCAAAAGACCTTTTGCAAATTATGTCGTAGCTCACGCTATAGTTCTACTGTTTAGATATGTTCCTAGAGAAAATATAGTTGAAAGTTGATAGTAGCGATTATGCGATCAGTAGAAAGCTTATGTCCTTAATGCACCGCTCAGCGTGCTGAACCCCAACGTCGTTTGTCGATGTTGCGAACATCGGACATACACGTTTTGATAACTACGTGATAGTTCAATTAAATGGTTTAAGTAGAGGCACCAAAGACGTTTTCGAAACGTCGCAGAACATATGAGATGTTTCGAGGGCTGAAATTAGGATTTCAGGCTCGTGCCCACGTCAAGAGGTTTGAGACCTCCGACGATTTTCTTAACCTGCAAACTAAGGAGAAAAGCTCAATCGTTGAGCTTGTGCTCAGATTGTCTGAGTACAACAATCACTTGAATCAAGTGGGAGTTGATCTTCCAGATGAAAAAGTGATAGTTTCTCCGAAGTCATTACCACCAAGCTGCTAGAGCTTCGTGATGAACTATAACATATCAGGGATAGATATGATGATCCTTGAGGTATTCGCGTTGTTTGACATCGTGAAAGTAGAAATCAAGAAGGAGCATCAATTGTTGATGGTTGATGAAACCACTAGTTTCAAGAAGGGCAAGGGAAAGAAGGGATACTTCATGAAACGGAAAATCTGCTGCTGCACCAATGAAGAAACCCGAGGTTGAACCCAAACCCGAGACTGAGTGCTTCTGTAATAAGGGGAACAACCACTGGAGCAAGATTACCCTAGATACTTGGTAGATGAGAAGGCTGGCAAGGTCGATATACATTATGTTAATGTGTACTTTACTAGTACTCCTAGTAGCACCAGGGTATTAGATACCGGTTCGGTTGCTAAGTGTTAGTAACTCGAAATAAAAGCTACGGCATAAACGGAGACTAGCTAAAGGTGAGCTGACGATATGTGTTGGAAGTGTTTCCAAGTTTGATGTGATCAAACATCGCACGCTCCCTCTACCATCAAGATTAGTATTAAACCTGAATGGTTTATTGAATCTCGATCGTAGTGATACACATTTTCATGCCAAAAGATATAAGATAGTAATGATAGTACCACTTACTTGTGGCACTGCTATGTAAGTCATAATGGTATAAAATGCATGAAGAAGCTCCATGTTGATGGATCTTTGGACTCACTCATTTTTGAAAAGTTTGAGACATGCGAACCATGTCTATTGGTGTATATGCATGAAGAAACTCCATGCAAATGGATCGTTCGGACTCACTTGATTTTGAATCACTTGAGATATGCAAATCATACCACATGGGCAAGATGACTGAAAAGCCTCATTTTCAATAAGATGGAACAAGATAGCAACTTATTGGAAGTAACACTTTTTGGTGTGTGCGGTCCAATGAGTGCTGAGGCATGCAGTGAATATCGTTATGTTCTTACTTCACAGATGATTCGAGTGGATGTTGAGAATATTTACTTGATGAAACACAAGTCTGAATTATTGAATGGTTCAAGTAATTTCAGAGTGAAGTAGCAGATCATTGTGACAAGAGGATAAAATGTCTATGATATGATCATAGAGATGAATATCTGAGTTATGAGTTTTGGCACACAATTAAGACATTGTGGAAATTGTTTCGCAATTAATACCGCCTGGAACACCATAATGTGATTGTGTGTCCGAACATCATAGTTGCACCCAATTGGATATGGTGCGTACCATGATGTCTCTTATTGAATTACCACTATTGTTCATGGGTTAGGCATTAGAGACAACCACATTCACTTTAAATAGGGCACCACGTAAATCCGTTGAAATGACACCGTATGAATTATGGTTTAGAGAAACCTAAGTTGTCGTTTCTTAAAAGTTTGGGGCTGCGACGCTTATATGAAAAAGTTTCAGGTTGATAAGCTCGAACCCAAAGCGGATAAAATGCATCTTCGTAGGAAACCCAAAACAGTTGGGTATACCTCCTAATTCAGATCCGAAAGCAATATGAATTGTTTCTAGAATCGGGTCCTTTCTCGAGGAAAGGTTTCTCCCGAAAGAGTTGAGTGGGAGGATGGTGGAGACTTGATGAGGTTATTGAACGGTCTCTTCAACTAGTGTGTGACAGGGCACAGGGAGTTGTTCATGTGGCACCTACACCAATTGAAGTGGAAGCTTATGATATTGATCATGAGACTTCGGATCAAGTCACTCCCAAACCTCGTAGGATGACAAGGATGCGTACTACTTCAGAGTGGTACGTAATCCTGTCTTGAAGGTCATGTTGCTAGACAACAATGAACCTACGAGCTATGGAGAAGCAACGGTGGGCCCAAATTCCAACAAATGGTTAGAAGCCATAAAATCCGAGAACGGATCCATGGACTTTGGTGGACTTGCCCGATGATCGGCAAGCCATTAAGATGAATGGATCTTTAAGAAGAAGACGGACGTGGATGGTAATGTCACCATCTATGAAGCTCGACTTGTGGCAAAGTGTTTTCCGACAAGTTCAAGGAGTGGACTACGATGAGATTTTCTCATCCGTAGCGATGCTTAAAGTCCGTCGGAATCATGTTAGCATTAGCTGCATTTATGAAATCTGGCAGATGGATGTCAAGACAAGTTTCCTTACTAGTTTTCGTAAGGAAAGGTTGTATGCAATACAATCAAAAAGGTTTTGTCGATCCTAAGGATGCTAAAAGGTATGCTAGCTCCAGCGATCCTTCTAAGGACTGGAGTAGGCATCTCAGAGTTGGAATGTACGCTTTGATAAGATGATCAAAGATTTTGGGTTTGTACAAAGTTTATGAGAAACTTGTATTTCCAAAGAAGTGAGTGGGAGCACTATAGAATTTCTGATGAATACATGTTGATCAGAAATGATGTAGAATTTCTGGAAAGCATATAGGGTTATTTTGAAAGTGTTTTTCAATGGAAAACCTGGATTAAGCTACTTGAACATTGAGCATCAAGATCTATAAGGATAGATTAAAACGCTTAATGGTACTTTCAAATGAGCACATGCCTTGACGTGATCTTGAAGGTGTTCAAGATGGATCAGTCAAAGAAGGAGTTCTTGCCTGAGTTGTAAGGTATGAAGTTAAGACTTAAAGCTCGACCATGGCAGAATAGAGAGAAAGGAACGAAGGTCGTCCCCTATGCTTAAGACGTAGGCTCTTCAGTATGCTGTGCTGTGTACCGCACCTAAAGTGTGCCTTGCCATGAGTCAGTCAAGGGGTACAAGAGTGATCCAAGAATGGCTCACAGGACAGCGGTCAAAGTTATCCTTAGTAACTAGTGGACTAAGGAATTTTCTCGATTATGGAGGTGGTAAAAGAGTTCGTCGTAAAAGTTACGACGATGCAAGCTTGACACCTATCCGGATAGCTCTAAGTAGAGAGACCAGATACATATAATGGAGCAATAATTTAGAATAGCTCCAAGTAGAACAGTTATTTGGAACAGCTCCAAATAGAGCGTGGTAGCTGCATCTAGGAGATGACATAGAGATTTGTAAAGCACACACGGATCTGAAAGGTTCAGACCCGTTGACTAAAACCTCTCTCACAAGCAACATGATCAAACATAAAACTCATTGAGTGTTAATCACATAGTGATGTGACTACTGACTCTAGTAAACTCTTGGGTATTAGTCACATGGTGATGTGACCTGTGAGTGTTAATCACATGGCGATGTGAACTAGATTATTGACTCTAGTGCAAGTGGGAGACTGTTGGAAATATGCCCTAGAGGCAATAATAAAAGTATTATTATTATATTTCCTTGTTCATGATAATTGTCTTTTATTCATGCTATAACTGTATTATCCGGAAATCGTAATACACGTGTGAATATATAGACCACAATATGTCCCTAGTGAGCCTCTAGTTGACTAGCTCGTTGTGATCAACAGATAGTCATGGTTTCCTGGCTATGGACATTGGATGTCGTTGATAACGGGATCACATCATTAGGAGAATGATGTGATGGACAAGACCCAATCCTAAGACTAGCACAAAAGATCGAGTAGTTCATTTGCTAGAGCTTTGCGAATGTCAAGTATCTCTTCCTTTGACCATGAGATCGTATAACTCCTGGATACCGTAGGAGTGCTTTGGGTGTATCAAACGTCACAACGTAACTGGGTGACTATAAAGGTGCACTACAGGTATCTCCGAAAGTATCTATTGTTTTATGCGGATCGAGACTGGGATTTGTCACTCCGTGTAAACGGAGAGGTATCTCTGGGCCCACTCGGTAGGACATCATCATATGCGCAATGTGACCAAGGATTTGATCACGGGATGATGTGTTACGGAACGAGTAAAGTGACTTGCCGGTAACGAGATTGAACAAGGTATCGGTATACCGACGATCGAATCTCGGGCAAGTAAAATACCGCTAGACAAAGGGAATTGAATACGGGATCGATTGAGTCCTTGACATCGTGGTTCATCCGATGAGATCATCGTGGAACATGTGGGAGCCAACATGGGTATCCAGATCCCGCTGTTGGTTATTGACCGGAGATCGTCTCGGTCATGTCTGCATGTCTCCCGAACCCGTAGGGTCTACACACTTAAGGTTCGATGACGCTAGGGTTATAAAGGAAGCTTGTATGTGGTTACCGAATGTTGTTCGGAGTCCCGGATGAGATCCCGGACGTCACGAGGAGTTCCGGAATGGTCCGGAGGTAAAGATGTATATATGGGAAGTCCTGTTTTGGTCACCGGAAAAGTTTCGGGCGATATCGGTATTGTACCGGGACCACCGGAAGGGTCCCGGGGGTCCACCAAGTGGGGCCACTTGCCCCAGAAGGCTGCGTGGGCCATGTGTGGGAGGGGACCAGCCCCTAGGTGGGCTGGTGCGCCCCCCACAAGAGGCCTAGGCGCAAGGGAGAGTGGGAGGGGGCAAACCCTAGTCCAGATGGGCCTTAAGGCCCACCTAGTGGGCACCTCCCCTCTCTCCCCCTCCTGGCCGCCGCCCCCTTTGCCATCTAGGGCTGGCCGCACCCCTTGGGGGTGGGAAACCCTAGAGGGGGGCGCAGCCCCCTCTCCCCCTATAAATAGTGAGGCATAGGGCTGCCCATAAGACATGATTTGATCTCTCGTTGGTGCAGCCCTGCCCCTCTCCCTCCTCCTCTTCTCCCATGGTGCTTGGCGAAGCCCTGCGGGATTGCCACGCTCCTCCACCACCACCACGCCGTTGTGCTGCTGTAGGATGGAGTCTTCCTCAACCTCTCCCTCTCCCCTTGCTGGATCAAGGCGTGGGAGACGTCACCGGGCTGTACGTGTGTTGAACGCGGAGGTGCCGTCCGTTCGGCACTTGATCATCGGTGATCTGAATCACGACGAGTACGACTCCATCAACCCCGTTCACTTGAACGCTTCCGCTTAGCGATCTACAAGGGTATGTAGATGCACTCCTTTCTACTCGTTGCTGGTCTCTCCATAGATAGATCTTGGTGGTTACGTAAGAAAATTTTTGAATTTCTGCTACGTTCCCCAACAACATCTTCAAGGTGTTGTAGGCATAGTGGGATGCCGCCATGAGCTTGGCCAGAGCTGGGTGATGATGACATGTACCTAGGGTAAGGTCTTAGGCCTGACCTAGACACCCTACCCAAGGACACCGCCCTAAAGTCAGAGACATACAAAGTACAACAGGAAATACCGACTGAAACCACCTTGAAGTGGAATCCACTCGACGGAAGATTCCACTCGGATATCTCAATTCCACTCGACCATACAAAAACCCACTCGGTGTACAGAAGGCCTAAAGTCACCCCAGGATGGAAACGGTCAGGCATTCACTCAGTCGTCATAAAGATCATTTACTACGGGCGTTACCAGTAACGTTCAAGTTATAACTCAGATTGAACCCTTGTGTAACTGAGGGCCGTGAGGGACCTGGTGCACTCTATATAAGCCACCCCTCCCCTCTGGCACAAACTTCGCACCCCCTGTAACTTCAACACATATCCAGTCGACAAGCCACGGCGGCACCGAGACAAAGGGCTTTTACCTCCTCTGAGAGGGGCCTAAACTCGTAAACTTGTGTGTACAACCTCGCCGTAGCTAGGACACTACCTCCTCCTACGTAACCCCTACTCTTACTGTCAGACTCATTCCCTTGACAGTTGGCGCCTACTGCGGGGCAGGCGTCTGAGCGACTTCCGGTGAGGTTGCGAATTTCGTTCTCCATCAACATGGTATCCGGCGGTGGTTTGGCTCTGGGCCGCGAGATCCGTCTCGGCGTGCTCGTCTTCATCACCGACGACTCCGCCTGGCTCCAAGAAGCCCTCCTCGATGTGGGGCAGCGCACTTCTGTGCGATTTCCTGTGGCATCCTTCTGCGGCAGCCGTCGACCCAGTATCGGTCGGCTCCCACGGTATCCTCGCTCCCCGCTGGTCGCCGCTGCAAGCGATCTTTTCATTCGCGACTCCAGCGGTGGGCATGTGGTGGCTCGCCAGTCGGCCACCCCTCAAGTCATGACAATCGAGCCCGATGAATCTCTCTACGAATCATTTGACCCGCCGATTGGTCACTCGGACACTCTTTCCGAGTGCGAGAGCAACGACCCTGCGGCCGAAGTCCTCATGGTCAACTCCCGGCGCAGCCCCCCGGATTCCATCGCGGCGGCGGTGGCGGCGACGGCGACCCGTCGTGCGATCATGATGAGTATTATCCCCAGGCCCTCACCGCGGAGCAAAGGGAGGAGCTGCATCACCGCAACGTCCAGGCGCTCCAAACCCGCATCGTTGGGGAGACCTCCGAGGCTCGGGCCCTGGAGGCTGCGCGCTTAGCCACCTTGGCTGAGTGTATGCATCTGGAGAATCTCCAGCAATTGCTCGACGAATGCGCCCATCAGCAGATCCCTGGATCCAGCCAACAGCCACGACAATTGTTTCTGACTGAACCTCGGGACAAACCTCTGGTATACCATACTCCGATCCAAAATGTCGCAGCAACAACACTCATAGCAGAGTCAATACAACCATCACGTTTAGAAGCTGGTAGAGGTTTGCTGCAAATCTGAGCGCTGCTCCGAGCAGCAGGGGAACATAACTCGGTTGTTTCTCAATCGACCAACAGAATCCATAGCAGATTTGTGGTTGTGGACATAGTTCAGTCGGCGCATAGCCCATGATCGCCTCCAAGGCGTGAAGATCGTGGTCACCGCCAAGATCAGTACCTTGGTCGGAGCCATGGGCAGTTTGATCCTCGTCATTCCCGTGATGATCGCCATCGAGTGACCACGCCTCCTCCGAGGGGGGGGGGATCGTATGCGCCCAGGCGGTACGATGACACGCGCACCTTCGGTGACGAGTGGAGGGTTCCAGTCCACCCAAGAGAGCCTGGGTTCGATGGAAGGTCACTCCTTGTATAAGGTTTGGTTGACAAAGGCCGAGCTAACAGAGAAGGACTTGACAGAGATCGTCCGACTGGACGAGAGGCATTCATTTCTGGTCCCGAGTGTTTCAGCAGAGCCATCCGAGCCACTGAGATCCCGCCCAACTTCAGATTAGCTACTGGTGTGAGTAAGTTCACCGGTGAGTCGAAGCCAGACACTTGGCTAGAAGATTACCGAGTGGCAGTACAGATTGGTGGGTGCAATGATGACGTGGCCATGAAGCACCTCCCCTTGATGCTTGAAGGCTCAGCCAGAGCTTGGTCAAATCAGTTGGCTCCTGGGAGTATCTTCTATTGGGAAGATTTGGCTCGAGTGTTCATCAAGATATTCGAAGGCACTTGCAAGCGACCTGCTGGACTAACTGAGTTGCAACATTGCATCCAGAAGCCGAGTGAAACTTTGAGGAATTTTATCCAGAGATGGACCACCCTACACCATGTGGTGGAAAATGTGTTAGAGCATCAAGCAGTTTGCGCCTTCAAAGAGGGCGTCAGATACAAAGAGCTTATCCTGAAATTCGGTCGTCCGGGAGATATGCTCTGAGCAGAATGATGGAGATAGCCACTCGGTATGCAAATGGTGAAGAGGAAGACCGACTCCGCAATGGCAAGGGGAAAATAGTCGACCAAGATACCAGAGGTGGAAACACCAGTCGGAAACAAAAAACATAAGACTGAACCTGCTGGTCCTGCCAAAGGTGCAGTACTGAATGCTCAAGGGAAGTTTAAAGGAAAACCTAAGGGGTCATGGGTGCCCAAAAAGGTGAAGAATCAGTCTGGCCAAGATGTCCTGGAATTACCGTGTCATATTCACACGAAGAAGGATGAAGAGGGTAACTTGATTCTGCCCAAGCATACCAGTCGACAGTGTCGACTCCTGATTCAGTAGCTTCGAGAGGGTCAGCCCTGTGAAAAGGACTCTGATAAGGACGAGGAAAAAGAAGAATAAGATGATGGTTACCCTATGGTCAATGCTACCTTGGTAATTTTTGCTAATGTTGAGAGCAAAAGTTGACTGAGAGTTATTAACAGAGAAGTGAACATGGTTGCCCCAGAAACTACGACTTACTTGAAGTGGTCTAAAACACCCATTACGTTTGACCAGTGAGATCACTCGGCGCACATCGCTACCCCAGGGCAGCAAGCGACGATGGTCGACCCATTCGTTGGGAGCACCCGAGTAACTAAAGTCCTCATGGATGGCGGCAGTGGTCTGAACATTCTATACACTAAGACTCTCCAAGGGATGGGCATTCCGATGTCCAAACTCAGTGAGAGCAACATGCCGTTCCACGGTGTCATCCCAGGGAAGAAGGCAAAGTCACTTGGTCGCATTGCTCTTGATGTGGTTTATGGTGATTCCAAGAATTACCGCAAAGAGAAGCTAACGTTTAAGGTGTTGGATTTCCACAGTGCCTATCACGCTATTCTGGGTAGGCCCGCATATGCTCGTTTCATGGCCCGACCATGTTACATGTATCTTAAGTTGAAGATGCCTGGGCCCAGAGGTGTGATCGCAGTCACGGGGAATAGACAGAGAGCAGAGGAGTGCCTCCAAAGAGGTTCCAAGATTGCTGATGAGCAAATGGCAGTGGTAGAGCTGGAGGAATACAAGAAAAATGCCGATCCAAGTGATCCGTTGCGAGCCAAGAAGCCTGCTTGAGAGTCAGCATTTCAGTCGACCGGCGAGATGAAACTAGTTCACATTCACCCGGATGACCCCTCTACTGCTCCGACCCACATTTCATTGACACTCGATAGCAAATAGGAAGAAGCGCTCATCAAGTTCCTCCGTGATAACTTGGACATCTTTGCATGAAAACCATCAGACATGCCGGGTGTACCCAGGGGGATTGGCTGAGCACCATTTGCGCGTCGACTCAAAAGCAAAACCTGTCAAGGAACATCTCCATTGGTCCGCCATCGAGAAGAGGAAGGCGATTGGCCAGGAAGTGGCTCGGCTCCTGCCAACTGAGTTTATCCGCGAGATATACCACTCCGAGTGGCTCGCCAACGTCGTCATGGTCCCCAAGAAAGATGATTCACTTCGTATGTGTATCAATTTCAAGCATATCAATCGGGCCAGCCCGAAAGATCATTTCCCTCTCTCCCGCATTGATCAAATCGTCGACTCAACTGCGGGGTGTGAGTGTTTATCTTTTTTAGATGCATGCTCTGGGTACCATCAGATCCGACTCTATGGGCCCGATGAAATAAAAACGGCCTTCATCACCCCATTCGGGTGTTTTTGCTATGTCACCATGCCTTCTAGTCTCAAGAATGCCGGTGCCACGTTCATGCGCATGATCCAGAAGTGCGTGCTTACTCAAATCAGTCGGAACGTGGAAGCATATATGGATGATATCATGGTCAAGTCTCGCAAGAGTTCCGACCTGCTGCCCGACCTCACTGAAACCTTTGCCAATCTAAGAAGATATGATATCAAGCTTAATCCGTCAATGTGCACATTCGGAGTCCCAGGAGGGAAGTTACTCGGTTTTCTCGTTCCCGAACGAGGGATCAATGCAAAACCCGAAAAGATTGGAGCAATTCTTCGAATGAAAGGCCCTATGCGTGTGCATGATGTTCAGAAGCTTACAGGTTGTTTGGCTGCATTGAGTCGATTCATTTCCCGCCTCGGTGAAAAGGCATTGCCTCTTTACCGACTGATGAAAAAGTCTGACACATTCGAGTGGACTCCTGAAGCTGAAGCAGTGTTTGTAGAGCTCAAAACCCTGCTTTCCACCCAGCCAGTGCTTGCTGCTCTGGTCAGCAAAGAACCTCTACTGTTGTATATTGCGGCCACTGGACGAGTTGTCAGCACAGTGCTTACAGTCGAGCCAGAAGAAGAAGGCAAAGACTATAAAGTGCAACGCCTAGTATACTACATTTCTGAAGTCTTGACTCTGTCCAAGAAAAGGTATCCACATTACCAGAAGCTTGTCTATGGAATCTATTTGAGTACGAAGAAAGTTGCACATTACTTTAGAGACCACTCGCTTACAGTCGTCAGCGATGCTCCGTTGTCTGAAATTTTGAACAACCGAGATGCAATCGGTTGAGTGGCTAAGTGGGCGATTGAACTTTTCCTCTAGATGTCAAGTTTGAAGCTAAAAAGGTAATCAAATCTCAAGCAATCGTAGATTTCCTGACCGAATGGATTGAGTAACAACAACCGACTCAAGTTCACTCGAAACACTAGACCATGTTCTTTGATGGGTCCAAGATGTTAAATGGTTCTGGTGCTAGAGTGGTCTTGGTATCACCAAGAGGCGACAAACTCAGTTATGTCCTCCAGATTCACTTCGATTCCTCCAACAATGAAGCTGAGTATGAGGCACTCCTCTACGGGTTGCGTATGGCCATTTCACTCGGCGTCCGTCGCCTGATGGTATACGGTGACTCAGATTTAGTGGTTAATAAAGTGATGAAGGAATGGGATGTCCGGAGTCCTGCCATGACCGGATACTACAATGCAGTAAGGAAGTTGGAGAACAAGTTTGAAGGGCTAGAGCTCCACCATGTTCCTCGACTCAAAATCAAGCAGCCGATGATCTGGCGAAAATAGGTTCCACTCGGAAGCCTATTCCCAGTAATGTGTTCTTGGAGAATCTCCACACCCCGTCAGTACAAGAAGACCCCTTTACAGAGGAGCCCCCACAGCCAATAAGTGCTACCAATCCGACCGAGGTCGAAGTACCAGTAGTGGTCGACTTAATCATGGAAGTTCTGGCAATCAACCCTGACTGGACAGTGCCATATATTGCATATTTTCTCAGACATGAGCTTCCAGAGGATGAAGATGAGGCACGTCAAATCGTCTGTAGATCCAAAGCCTTCACAGTCATAAGCGGACAACTTTTCAAAGAAAGTGTTACTAGCGTGGCTCAGCGATGTATCTCTCTAGAAGAAGGTCGACTGATCTTAAATGAGATTCACTCGGGGACCTGTGGTCACCATGCGTCCTCCCAGACCATCGTGGCCAAAGCATACCGAGCGGGATTCTACTGGCACAGGTATAACGCCCTCGATGCGGCTATAGCTCCCACGTGTCGAGGCACGACTTAGAGACATAACCGCATTGAAAGCAATGTCGCAAGTCAGGCAATCATTACAACATCCCATGTAATATATAACAAAAGGGGGAGATACATAGTTGGCTTACACTCGCCACGTCACATCAGAGAACATAAATAACATCCATCAAACAATCACTCATGGCCCGACTACGGCGCCAAAATAGAAAAGAACCCAACAAGCGACAAGGCCCTGAATCAAACCCCAACTAGGCACCACTACTGATCGTCGGGAAAGGAAACATAATAATGCTGAGAGTCCTCGTCGAACTCCCACTTGAGCTCGTACTCGTCACCTGGAGTGGAATCACCTGGACCTGCATCTGGAATTATAGTATCTGTGAGCCACAGGGACTCAGCAATCTCGCACCCTCGCGATCAAGACTATTTAAGCTTATAGGAATGGACAAGGCAAATATATGTGGAGCTGCAGCAAGCGGCTAGCATATGTGGTGGCTATCTTATACGCAAAAGAGAGCGAGAAGAGGAGGCAAAGCGCGAGCGAGAATCTAGAAGGACAACCTGCACAAGCATAACTCCAACACCATGTCCACTTCCCGGTCTCCGCCGAGAAGAGGCCATCACGGCAACACACTCAGCTGATTCATTTTAATTAATTAAGGTTTAAGTTATCTACAACCGGACATTAACAAATTCCCATCTGCCCATAACCGCGGGCACGACTTTCGAAAGTTCAATCCCTGCAGGGGAGTCCCAACTTAGCCCACGACAAGCTCTCACGGTCAACGAAGGAATAGACCTCCTCCCAAGACGTTCCGATCAGACTCGGTATCTCGGTAACTCAAGACACTTCGACAGGTTAAGACAAGACCAGCAACACCGCCCGAATGTGCCGACAAATCCCGATAGGAGCTGCACATATCTCTTTCTCAGGGCACACTCAGATTGTCTTAGGTACGGGTAGGCCAGCCCAGAGTTGCCCCTGGTGGCCACCGGTAGCTGACAGGTGGACCAACACTCAGAGGAGCACT
>NC_041384.1:494150565-494177417 GCF_002162155.2 Triticum dicoccoides | reverse complement strand
TTGAGTCTGCAGAACCCAAGGGAAAGAAAAGGCTAGGTGGCAAATGGTAAAACCAAGGTTGGGCATTGCTGGACAAGCTTTAATCAAGGCGAACTATCAAGGGGTTCCCATTATAACCCAACTGCGTAAGGAACGCAAAATCCGGGAACATAACACCGATATGACGGAAACTAGGGTGGCAAGAGTGGAACAAAACACTAGGCGAGAGGCCGAGCCTTCCACCCTTTACCAAGTATATAGATGCATTAAGATAACATAACAATATAATGATATCCCCAACAAGTAAATAAAAGATGTTCCAATAAGGAACGGCCTCCAAACTTCACTTGCAACTAGCGACACTATAAGTGGGGCTGAGCAAAGCGGTAACATAGCCAATCAACGGTTTGCTAGGACAAGGTGGGTTAGAGGTTTGACATGGCAATTGGGAGGCTGACAAGCAAAAGGTAGGCATCGTAGCATTGGCATAGCAAGAGCGAGCAAACTAGCATAGCAAAGATATTAGTGATTTCGAGGGTATGATCATCTTGCCTGCACAGTTGTCAGAGTTGACTGGATCCTCACAAGCAAACTCAACGGGCTCCTCGGTAGCGAACTCGTCTCCCAGCTCTACCCAAACAAGACAAACAAGCAACAAGGATACAATCAACCACGTGCAAGACCAAGCAATACGATGCAATGATGAAATGCTATGCGGGATGCGATGCGGGATGCAAAATGCAAGATCTGACAGGAAATGCATGAACCTGGCCTCAACATGGAATTACAAGGGTGCCACTGGAAAGATGAGATGAAATCGCTTGAAAACGATATAAAGATCATTGGAATCGGAGTTACGGTTTGGAAATGGCAAGCGTTTTAAGATATGACACCGGCCTGCGATTTACAGCAAGTAGGCATCTAAATGCAAGGCAACGAACATGCTACAGCCACCAAACATGACAACAAAATACATGGCAGGGATGCCCACAAGATGCTTAACAAAATACTAGCACTGAGCCGCGGCCAATTCATCCATTATAAGGTTCAAACAAGCATGGCAAAAACGCAAATGCAAAACAGATTCCAGACTTGGTGAAATTAACACTAGTCTGAAATTTCAGATCACGAAGCCCTCTTCGGAGCAGCAAAACAACATGATACATGACCTGAACATGACAAGTAAGAACATGTCATGGAGCTACTCAACAAGCTTAACAAAAGACCCAAAGTGACCTGGGGCCAAAAGGGTTCACAAAATATATTAACAGGCACACGAACATAGCTAAAACACAATCAGTTTTCAGACTTAGTGAAAACTGAGACATGCTGAAATATAACTCACGAAGGCATGTAAACGAGCTCGATGCACTCACCATGGTGCAAGTCATAGCAAGGCAAGCATACATACATTAATAAGGCACAAAATACAAGCTAGACATGGCAAGAACAATGGCATAGCATGCACGGATCAACTACAACAACGCCGGCAAAATCGCAAATGAGTTGACGATCTGCCCATATTCACCACGAAGCAAAAGTAGAGCTCGATTGTCTCAAGCTATGGTGCTCCAAAATAGCAAGTAAAGCCATGGATGGATGGAGAATAACATGAATAACAAAAGTCCCTTACTGATCATCCTCAAAAGAGGCATGGATCACTAGGAAACAAGTTGAACATATGGCATCATGAACTAAAATATCCCAGACTTAGTGAAAACAACTAAGTCCCTGAAAACAGATTTCCCGGGTGCCTCTCTTTGCGAGCTTGCACAAGTCACCACACACATCCTAAAAATGCATGGGTTGCACCTCTGGAAAGAAGACAAAATTCTTAACGAAACATATGAAGGACTCACAGGCATAGCATGCACACAATAATCATGGCAAAAATGACAAAAGTCTAAGATGAACTAGCAGATCTGACAATTAACTCACGAAGCCTCCTTCTAACAGCATTTTGGGCATCAAGATGAGCTCAAATGAAAATGATGCAATGGAATGAAATGATGTACTCGTTAAGGCGAACATTTTGACATATTGTAAGTCCAAAACGGAGCTACGGATGCAAAGTTACGGGCAGTCAAAGTAGGCATAAAAAATTAAGGGGGAGAGGGAAAAAGTCAACCCTAGATATTTTGGATCTAAGATCTGGAACGGTGCACTGTTGATCGGGCACGCGAACCGAGGTCGCCTGAGAAGATGGCCGTGGCGAGGCCGGCCGGTGGAGGAGGGAGGCGAGGCCGGCTCGGGCGGGGGCGGCCGGAGTGGCCACGGCGCTCGCCGGCGTTGGCGGAGGCCGGAACGGGGCGGCGAGGCGGCGGTGGTGGCGCCGGCCGGCGATGGCGGCGCGGTGGCCGACCAGGGGAAGACGGCGGCGCGGTCGGCGGAGCTGGGGACGAAGGGAGGCGGCGGCGGCGCTCCTCTGGCCCGGGAGAGCGGCGTCGGGGGCCGGCTCGGGCCTGGCGGGCCCTCGCGGTGGGCGGCGAAGCGGTCCCGCACCGGGGACACGTGGCGGCAGCGGATAGGCGAGGGGCGCGGCGGACGTTGTCCGGTCAGGGGCGGACACGTCCGTCGGCGGAGGTTTCTGTTTTTTTTAGAACTAGGGTTTCGAGGGGAAGACGAGATCCAAAAATGGAGGGGGTATATATAGGCATAAGTAGAGCTAGGAGAGTCCAAATGAGGTGCGGTTTTTGGCCACGCGATCGTGATCGAACGCTCTAGGACATGGAGCATAGTTTGGTGGGTTTTGGGCCAAATTGGAGGGGTGTTGGGCTGCAACACACACGAGGCCTTTTCGGTCCCTCGGTTAACCGTTGGAGTATCAAACGAAGTCCAAATGGTACGAAACTTGGCAGGCGGTCTACGGGTAGTAAACCAAGGCCGCTTGGCAAGTCTCGGTCCAATCCGGAAATGTTTAATCCCCACACACGAAAGAAAGCTAGAAATGGCCACCGGAGGAGAACGAAGCGCCGGAATACAAAACGGACAACGGGGAAAATGCTCGAATGCATGAGATGAACACGTATGCAAATGCAATGCACATGATGACATGATATGAGATGCATGAAAACGAAAACAACACACGGAGACAAAGACCCGAACCCGAGAGAAAAAAATAACTTAACGCCGGAAACGGCAAGAGTTGGATACAAATTTGGAAAGTCGTATCTGGGGCGTTACAACACTCCACCACTACGAAAAGATCTCGTCCCGAGATCTAGGACTGAAAGAACTCTGGGTACTCAGAACGGAGGTGATCCTCGCATTCCCAGGTAGCTTCACGGTCGGAATGGTGAGACCACTTGACTTCGAGAAATTTGATTGACTTGTTGCGACTCTTGCGTTCAGTCTCTTCAAGAATAGCAACTGGGTGCTCACGATAGGAGAGATCTTCTTGGAGCTCAATGTCCTCGAAGTTGACGGTGCGGTCAGGCGTCTTGAAGCACTTTCAAAGCTGAGAGACATGGAACACATCATGAACATTTGCAAAGTTTGAAGGAAGCTCAAGTTGATAGGCGAGGTCGCCTCTCTTGCTGACAATCTTGAAAGGTCCCACGTATCTAGGGGCAAGCTTCCCTTTGATACCGAAGCGACGAATACCTTTCATAGGAGAGACACGAAGGTAAACATGATCTCCGATCTCGAAAGCCAAATCACGGTGCTTACTATCATAGTAGCTCTTCTGGCGGGATTGGGCTGCTTTGAAGTTATCACGAATGACTTTGCATATTTCTTCTGCTTCTGTGATTAAGTCATTACCCAAAAGCTGACGTTCACCGGTTTCAGACCAGTTGAGAGGGGTACGGCACTTCCTGCCATACATAATTTCAAATGGGGCCTTGCCCGAACTTGCTTGAAAACTGTTGTTATAGGAGAATTCAGCATAAGGAAGACAATCCTCCCACTTCATGCCGAAGGAGATCACACAAGCCCTGAGCATATCTTCAAGAATCTGGTTGACACGCTCGACTTGACCGCTTGTTTGAGGATGGAAAGCAGTGCTGAAGCGGATGTTGGTGCCCATGGCCTTCTGAAAAGAATCCCAAAACTTGGAGGTAAAGATGCTGCCACGGTCTGAAGATATCACTTGAGGAATACCGTGCAGAGAGACAATGCGAGAGGTATAGAGTTCCGCCAATTGAGCTGCAGTGATCGACTCTTTGATAGGCAGAAAGTGAGCCACTTTGGTGAGCTTGTCGATAACAACAAATATAGCATCATTGCCACACTTGGACTTTGGAAACCCAGTCACGAAGTCCATTTCAATGTGGTCAAACTTCCATTCTGGAATGGCAAGAGGTTGGAGGAGACCAGCTGGCCTTTGGTGTTCTGCCTTCACTCTTCTGCAGACATCACATTCATTCACGAATTGAGCGATCTCGCGCTTTATTCGAGTCCACCAATAAGCTTGCTTGAGGTCCTGATACATCTTCGTGCTCCCAGGGTGGATGGAGAGGAGAGAATTGTGAGGCTCATTCATGATCACTTTACGAAGTTCACCTTTGGGCACAACAATACGATCCTCGAAGAAGAGAGTGTCCTTGTCATCAAGGCGGTAGCACTTGTACTTGGACTAACTCTTGGCAATCCCAATCTTCACCTTTTTCACCATAGCATCAAGAAGCTGGGCTTGGCGAATCTGGTCTTCTAAGGTAGGAGAGACTTGAAGGTTGGCGAGGAAACCTTGAGGAACAACTTGCAGATTAAGTTTGCGAAAAGCTTCACAAAGCTCGGGTTGATAAGGCTTGAGAATCAGACTGTTGCAGTAGGCCTTTCTGCTCAAAGCGTCAGCAATCACATTGGCCTTGCCTGGAGTATACTCAATACTCGGATTATACTCTTGAATCATTTCGACCCATCGAGTTTGCCTTAGGTTGAGATTAGGCTGAGTGAAGATGTACTTGAGACTCTTGTGATCAGTGAAAATGTCCACTTTTCTTCCCAATAGAAGATGTCTCCAAGTCAAAAGAGCATGCACAACTGCCGCCAATTCGAGATCATGAGTGGGGTAGTTCTTCTCATTAGGCTTCAGCTGGCGAGATGTATAAGCAACAACTTTCTTCTCTTGCATCAATACTGCGCCAAGACCTTGGAGAGAGGCATCACAAAAGACCTCGTACGGCTTGGATTCATCAGGTGGAGTCAAAACTGGAGCAGTGATCAATTTCTCTTTCAAAGTGTTGAAAGCAATATCACACTCCGGAGACCAAATGTACTTGACGTGCTTCTGGAGAAGATTAGAGAGAGGCTTCGCGATCTTGGAAAAGTTTTCAACGAATCTTCGGCAATAGCTTGCGAGGCCGAGAAAACTGCGGAGTTGCTTTACGTTCTGAGGAGGTTCCCAATTCACAATTGCAGACACCTTCTCAGGATTCACGGCAATGCCCTTGGCAGAGATGATATGACCAAGATAAAGAACCTCATCGAGCCAAAATTCACACTTGGAGAACTTGGCGTAGAACTGATGTCCCCTGAGTTTATCGAGAACCAAACACAAGTGTTTGGCATGATCTTCCTTGTTCTTGGAGAAAACCAGAATGTCATCGAGATAGACCAAAACGAAGTCATTGGTGTAGGCATTGAAGATGAAGTTCATCATGCGAGAGAACGTCGGAGGAGCGTTGGCGAGGCCAAAAGACATGACAGTGTATTCATATGAACCAAAGCTTGTTCTGAATGCTGTCTTGGGAATATCTTCTTCACGAATGCGAATCTGGTGATAACCCATACGGAGATCAAGCTTGGAGAATACTTGGGCACCTTTGAGTTGTTCGAACAGCTCATTGATGTTGGGAAGTGGGTATTTGTTCTTGATGGTCTTCTTGTTCACTGGACGGTAATCAACACAAAGTCGGTCCGTTCCATCCTTCTTATTCACAAAAAGAACACCACAACCCCACGGAGAAGTACTAGGCCGGATAAGACCCATTCTTTCTTGCTCATCGAGTTGCTTTTTCAGCTCTTTCAACTCTTCAGGTCCGAGCTTGTAAGGACGTTTGCACACAGGTTCCGTGCCAGGCTCAAGTTCAATAACGAATTCCACTGGCCGGTGTAGAGGCATTCTTGGGAGCTCTTCTGGAAAGACGTCTTGATATTCGCAAACAACTGGAATTTGCAAGATGGCATCCAATTCACCCTTCTCATTGAGAGAAAACAGACGAATAGTATTATCCCGAGCGGCAAAGACAATTACATCCTCAGACGAATGAGTCAATTGAATCTGCCTGGCTGCACAATCAAGCTAAGCCTTGTGCTTAGAAAGCCAATCCATTCCGAGAATAAGATCAATATCCGAGTCACCAAGAACCGTTGGAGAAGATAGAAACTTGTAGTCACCCAAAGTAATAGTAACATCCGGAGCAATGGAGTTAGCATGCATGTGCTTACCGGGAGAGACAACTGCTAAAGGACTAGGCAAAAATTGCAAAGGCAACCCATGCTTAGATGAAAACGGTCTCGAGATGAAACAATGCGATGCACCCGTGTCAAAAAGAACATTTGTAGGAATATCATTAACAGGAAGGTTACCCATGATCACATCTGACGAGTCCTCTGCCTGAGCTGCATTCATCAAATTGACCTTGGCATGCTTGGGGTTATGCTTGACCACAGCTATACTTGCCGATCTGACAGGAGGAGGAGAAGGAAGACGCCTCTGGTTGAAACACTTGTTGGCATAGTGACCCTTCTGTTGGCACTTGTTGCACGTGACCTTTGAAAGTGGACGGTGATACAGAGCACTCGATCTTGGAGCTTGAGACGAAGTCTTGTTCTGAAAGCCAGGGTTGGGTGGGTGGGAAGAACCACTGCCACCTTTGCTCTTCTGCTGATACGGCTGACGGAACGGAGGAGGAGGAAGCCAAAACTTCTGCTGCTTGGCCACTTGAGTAGAGGAAGAAGGAGTAACATCTCTGACTCGCTTCCTGGAAGCATCACACCTCAACTGAGCAGCCTCTTGTTTCAGTGCCATGTTATAGAACTCATCGTACCTCAAGGGCTCGAAGAGGACAAGAGCGAGCTGAATATCTTCTCTGAGACCACCCCTGAACTGATATATCATGCTCTTCTCATCAGGCACGTCCTGCTTGGCAAAGCGGGCAAGCTTCTGGAACAATTTGTTGTAGTCATAGACAGACAAAGAGCCTTGCTTCAGATTGCGGAATTCCTCACGCTTGCTTTCAACCACGCTCTGCGGAATGTGATGAGCTCGGAAATCTCGACGGAAATCATCCCAAGTGATAACACGTCCACCTCTGGAATCCTTGTACTGCTGGAACCATTCTGCAGCTTGATCTTTGAGTTGGAAGGAAGCAAACTTCACAAAGTCCTCACGCCTGACATTACTGCACTCGAAATGCTTACACAGATCCACAAGCCAATCGTCAGCATCGGTTGCCTCAACACAATTACTGAAAGTCTTTGGCCCGTTAGCAAGGAACTGGTTGAGTGTAGCAAAGTGACTCTGATTGCTGCCTTGATTCCCTTGACTGCCTTGATTGCGCTCTTGGAGAATTTGCATGATCAGCTGAGTGTTTGCATTGGTTGCGGCCATCACAACTTACCATGCCTCCGGAGGAGGTGGACGTGGTGGCGGATCTTGATTCTGGTTCTGACTGGTGCTCTTAGCGGGAGCCATCCTGAAGAGGTTGACCACTGTTAGCACATAGACAGATAATGAAGCTGAAACCAACGCTATGAAAATTGCAACATATAGTCTTCACATCCGAACAAAATGAACGAATGCATTCCTCTTCAAATGGTCACATATCCATAAATTGAGAAGCCACGTAGAATTAAGGTAGAAAAATAAATCAACAAGGTACGGATCAAGAACGAATAATCGGTAAGAAATCCCAATCTCAAACCAATATCCGTGGAAGAAGAACTAGAGCTACTAGAATTCCCACCTATGAAACTCCCGAACTTTTCCGGTTATGCAATCAGGTGTTGGGGATACAGGGGAAGCATAATATCTCACCCAAACTAGCAAATCCTACATCCAGCTGTATCCATCCTTCAACACATAACCAAGAAAACTTCAGAAACCATCTACCTCAACCTTCGAAAAGCATCCGTTATACAATTTATGGCGATATTCCCGAACTCCCGCCCTAGTACTGGGTGGCGTCGAGGTTATCTCACCAACGAACTGCATAAAAGAGATTTTCGATGTCGGCGAACATATCTCAAGTATTCCAGAATTGCAACGATAAAATTATGATGACAACACCTCAGAGCTCAACTCCCCGGGACACTTCCACTAAACCCCTGACAGGAGGCACCAAGACAGTGTTCTCATCATAAGCCATCGGAAAAAATCCAAGATACTCGCGTGATCCTAAATTTTTTTTTAGTGAAATTTGAGAAGAGAAGAGTCAAAACTCTACGTCAGGATGCCTTACCAGAGCGATGAGGAGACTGGGAAGTAAAAATAATTCCTAAGCTCTCTGATATATAATTCCTAAGTGACTCAACATTTTTCTAGACACAACTCAGCTGCTAAAAACGATCAAGCAATGGGGCTCCTAAGGTCGGGGAAGGCTCTGATTACCAACTTATAACGCCCTCGATGCGGCTATAGCTCCCACGTGTCGAGGCACGACTTAGAGACATAACCGCATTGAAAGCAATGTCGCAAGTCAGGCAATCATTACAACATCCCATGTAATATATAACAAAAGGGGGAGATACATAGTTGGCTTACACTCGCCACGTCACATCAGAGAACATAAATAACATCCATCAAACAATCACTCATGGCCCGACTACGGCGCCAAAATAGAAAAGAACCCAACAAGCGACAAGGCCCTGAATCAAACCCCAACTAGGCACCACTACTGATCGTCGGGAAAGGAAACATAAAAACGCTGAGAGTCCTCGTCGAACTCCCACTTGAGCTCGTACTCGTCACCTAGATTGGAATCACCTGGACCTGCATCTGGAATTATAGTACCTGTGAGCCATAGGGACTCAGCAATCTCGCACCCTCGCGATCAAGACTATTTAAGCTTATAGGAATGGACAAGGCAAATATATGTGGAGCTGCAGCAAGCGGCTAGCATATGTGGTGGCTATCTTATACGCAAAAGAGAGCGAGAAGAGGAGGCAAAGCGCGAGCGAGAATCTAGAAGGACAACCTGCGCAAGCATAACTCCAACACCGTGTCCACTTCCCGGTCTCCGCCGAGAAGAGGCCATCACGGCAACACACTCAGCTGATTCATTTTAATTAATTAAGGTTTAAGTTATCTACAACCGGACATTAACAAATTCCCATCTGCCCATAACCGCGGGCACGGCTTTCGAAAGTTCAATCCCTACAGGGGAGTCCCAACTTAGCCCACGACAAGCTCTCACGGTCAACGAAGGAATAGACCTCCTCCCAAGACGTTCCGATCAGACTCGGTATCTCGGTAACTCAAGACACTTCGACAGGTTAAAACAAGACCAGCAACACCGCCTGAATGTGCCGACAAATCCCGATAGGATCTGCACATATCTCTTTCTCAGGGCACACTCAGATTGTCTTAGGTACGGGTAGGCCAGCCCAGAGTTGCCCCTGGTGGCCACCGGTAGCTGACAGGTGGACCAACACTCAGAGGAGCACTGGCCCGGGGGGGTAAAATAAGATGACCCTTGAGTCTGCAGAACCCAAGGGAAAGAAAAGGCTAGGTGGCAAATGGTAAAACCAAGGTTGGGCATTGCTGGACAAGCTTTAATCAAGGCGAACTATCAAGGGGTTCCCATTATAACCCAACCACGTAAGGAACGCAAAATCCGGGAACATAACACCGATATGACGGAAATTAGGGCGGCAAGAGTGGAACAAAACACTAGGCGAGAGGCCGAGCCTTCCACCCTTTACCAAGTATATAGATGCATTAAGATAACATAGCAATATAATGATATCCCCAACAAGTAAATAAAAGATGTTCCAATAAGGAACGGCCTCCAAACTTCACCTGCAACTAGCAACGCTATAAGTGGGGCTGAGCAAAGCGGTAACATAGCCAATCAACGGTTTGCTAGGACAAGGTGGGTTAGAGGTTTGACATGGCAATTGGGAGGCTGACAATCAAAAGGTAGGCATCGTAGCATTGGCATAGCAAGAGCGAGCAAACTAGCATAGCAAAGATAGTAGTGATTTCGAGGGTATGATCATCTTGCCTGCACAGTTGTCAGAGTTGACTGGATCCTCACAAGCAAACTCAACGGGCTCCTCGGTAGCGAACTCGTCTCCCGTCTCTACCCAAACAAGACAAACAAGCAACAAGGATACAACCAACCACGTGCAAGACCAAGCAATACGATGCAATGATGAAATGCTATGCGGGATGCGATGCGGGATGCAAAATGCAAGATATGACAGGAAATACATGAACCTGGCCTCAACTTGGAATTCCAAGGGTGCCACTGGAAAGATGAGATGAAATCGCTTGAAAACGATATAAAGATCATTGGAATCGGAGTTACGGTTTGGAAATGGCAAGCGTTTTAAGATATGACACCGGCCTGCGATTTACAGCAAGTAGGCATCTAAATGCAAGGCAACGAACATGCTACAGCCACCAAACATGACAACAAAATACATGGCAGGGATGCCCACAAGATGCTTAACAAAAGACTAGCACTGAGCCGCGGCCAATTCATCCATTATAAGGTTCAAACAAGCATGGCAAAAACGCAAATGCAAAACAGAATCCAGACTTGGTGAAATTAACACTAGTCTGAAATTTCAGATCACGAAGCCCTCTTCGGAGCAGCAAAACAACATGATACATGACCTGAACATGACAAGTAAGAACATGGCATGGAGCTACTCAACAAGTTTAACAAAAGAACCAAAGTGACCTGGGGCCAAAAGGGTTCACAAAATATATTAACAGGCACACAAACATAGCTAAAACACAATCAGTTCTCAGACTTAGTGAAAACTGAGACATGCTGAAATATAACTCATGAAGGCATGTAAACGAGCTCGATGCACTCACCACGGTGCAAGTCACAGCAAGGCAAGCATACATACATTAAGAAGGCACAAAATACAAGCTAGACATGGCAAGAACAATGGCATAGCATGCACGGATCAACTACAACAACGCCGGCAAAATCGCAAATGAGTTGACGATCTGCCCAGATTCACAACGAAGCAAAAGTAGAGCTCGATTGACTCAAGCTATGGTGCTCCAAAATAGCAAGTAAAGACATGGATGGATAAAGCATAACATGAATAACAAAAGTCCCTTACTGATCATCCTCAAAAGAGGCACGGATCACTAGGAAACAAGCTGAACATATGGCATCATGAACTAAAATATCCCAGACTTAGTGAAAACAACTAAGTCCCTGAAAACAGATTTCCCGGGTGCCTCTCTTTGCGAGCTTGCATAAGTCACCACACACATCCTAAAAATGCATGGGTTGCACCTCTGGAAAGAAGACAAAATGTTTAACAAAACATATGAAGGACTCACAGGCATAGCATGCACACAATAATCATGGCAAAAATGACAAAAGTCTAAGATGAACTAGCAGATCTGACAATTAACTCACGAAGCCTCCTTCTAACAGCATTTTGGGCATCAAGATGAGCTCAAATGAAAATGATGCAATGGAATGAAATGATGTACTCGTTGAGGCGAACATTTTGACATATTGTAAGTCCAAAATGGAGCTACGGATGCAAAGTTACGGGCGGTCAAAGTAGGCATAAAAAATTAAGGGGGAGAGGGAAAAAGTCGACCCTAGATATTTTGGATCTAAGATCTGGAACGGTGCACTGTTCATTGGGCGCGCGAACCGAGGTCGCCGGAGAAGATGGCCGTGGCGAGGCCGGCCGGTGGAGGAGGGAGGCGAGGCCGGCTCGGGCGGGGGCGGCCGGAGTGGCCGCGGCGCTCGCCGGCGTTGGCGGAGGCCGGAACGGGGCGGCGAGGCGGCGGTGGTGGCGATGGGAGGCGTGCCGCGGCGGCGTGGCGGCGCCGGCCGGCGATGGCGGCGCGGTGGCCGACCGGGGGAAGACGGCGGCGCGGTCAGCGGAGCTGGGGACGAAGGGAGGCGGCGGCGGCGCTCCTCTAGCCCGGGAGAGCGGCGTCGGGGGCCGGCTCGGGCCTGGCAGGCCCTCGCGGTGGGCGGCGAAGCGGTCCCGCGCCGGGGACACGTGGCGGCAGCGGATAGGCGAGGGGTCCGGCGGACGTTGTCCGGCCGGGGGCGGACACGTCCGTCGGCGGAGGTTTCTGTTTTTTTTAGAACTAGGGTTTCGAGGGGAACACGAGATCCGAAAATGGAGGGGGTATATATAGGCATAAGTAGAGTTAGGAGAGTCCAAATGAGGTGCGGTTTTCGGCCACACGATCATGATCGAACGCTCTAGGACATGGAGCAGAGTTTGGTGGGTTTTGGGCCAAATTGGAGGGGTGTTGGGCTGCAACACACACGAGGCCTTTTCGGTCCCTCGGTTAACCGTTGGAGTATCAAACGAAGTCCAAATGGTACGAAACTTGGCAGGCGGTCTACCGGTAGTAAACCAAGGCCGCTTGGCAAGTCTCGGTCCAATCCGGAAATGTTTAATCCCCACACATGAAAGAAAGCTAGAAATGGCCACCGGAGGAGAACGAAGCACCGGAATGCAAAACGGACAACGGGGAAAATGCTCGAATGCATGAGATGAACACGTATGCAAATGCAATGCACATGATGACATGATATGAGATGCATGAAAACGAAAACAACACACGGAGACAAAGACCCGAACCCGAGAGAAAAAAAATAACTTAACGCCGGAAACGGCAAGAGTTGGATACAAATTTGGAAAGTCATATCTGGGGCGTTACAACAGGCTAATGAAATGGCAAAAAGATAGTCAAGAAGTGTGAAGGCTGCCAGTTTTACTCTAACATGTCCCACAAGCCTGCATCAGCCTTGAAGACTATTCCACTCGTCTGGCCGTTTGCTGTGTGGGGACTAGACATGATTGGGCCTCTAAGGACTGATAGAAGTGGCTTCACTCATCTGCTTGTGGCCGTCGACAAGTTCACTAAGTGGATCGAAGCTAAACCTATCAAGAATCTTGACTCAAGCACAACCACTCAGTTTTATCAGAGAGTTGGTGTTCCGATACGGAGTTCCGCACATCATCATCACACACAACGGCTCAAACTTTGATTCTGATGTTCAGAGCATTCTGCGCTTCCTAAGGTACTCGGGTTGACTACGCATTCGTTGCCCACCTGTAGTCGAACGTACAAGCCGAAAGAGCAAATGGTCTGATCCTCCAAGGACTGAAACCCCGATTGATGTGTGACCTCAAACATGCAGCTGGAGCTTGGGTGACCGAGTTGCCATCTGTTCTATGGGGATTGAGGATGACTCCCAACCGGTCGACATATCGAACCCCTTTCTTCATGGTGTACAGGGCTGAAGCCGTGCTTCCAAGTGATCTGCAACACAATGCTCCCTGAGTGGAACTCTTCTCAGAAGACGAGACAGAGCAAGCACGCCAGGACGCTCCTGGAGGAAGAACGAGAGATGGATTTGATCCGGCGACCATCTATCGGCAAGACCTACGTCGATTCCACGCCCGAAACGTCAAAGGTCGAGCATTTCAAGAAGGAGATCTGGTGCTCCGAGTGGATCAACAACGACCCCATAAGCTCGCCCCTGCCTGGGAAGGACCCTTCATCGTCACCAAGGTGCTCCACAATGGGGCATATCACATTTACAACGTATCCAAGAAGAAAGACGAACTGCGCTCTTGGAACACGGATCTGCTCCACCACTTTTATACCTAAACACTCGGATAGTCGAGATGTAATAAGAGTACTTTTCAGATTGTTTATCAAAGACATGATTTCTAGAGTCTCCTAATGATTGTTTTTCACATAAACATGTGTCCAAATCCCCCAGTGGGTGGCTTAGCTGCGAACCAGATCCGCCTAAGTTTCAAAAACACTCTGAGTGGAGAGCAATCCTCCCACTCGGGGGCTTAGCTGCGAACCAGATTCGCCTAAGTTTCAAAAACATTCTGAGTGGTGAGCAATCCTCCCACTTGGAGGCTTAGCTACGAACCAGATCCGCCTAAGTTTCAAAAATATTCCGAGTGGAGAGCAATCCTCCCACTCAAGGGCTTAGCTGCGAACCAGATTTGCCTAAGTTTCAAAACATTCCGAGTGGAGAGCAATCCTCCCACTCGGGGGCTTAGCTACGAACTAGATTCTCCTAAGTTTCAAAACATACTCCGAGTGAAGAGCAATCCTGTCACTCGGGGACTTAGATGTGAGCCAGATTCGCCTAAGTTTCATAACATACTCCGAGTGAAGAGCAATCCTCTCACTCGGGGGCTTAGCTGTGAGCCAGATTTGCCTAAGTTTCAAAACATACTCCAAGTGAAGAGAAATCCTCTCACTCGGGGGCTTAGCTGCGAGCCCGTACTCACCTAAGTTTCAAATATACTCCGAGTGAAGAGCAATCCTCTCACTCGGAGGCTTAGCTGCGATCCCGTACTCGCCTAAGTTTCAAATATACTCCGAGTGAAGAGCAATCCTCTCACTCGGAGGCTTAGCTGCGACCCCGTACTCGCCTAAGTTTCAAATATACTCCGAGTGAAGAGCAATCCTCTCACTCGGGGGCTTAGCTGCGACCCCGTACTCGCCTAAGTTTCAAATATACTCCAAGTGAAGAGCAACCCTCTCACTCGGGGGCTTCGCTGTGACACCATACTCGCCTAAGTTTCAAAAACATTCCGAGTGAAGAGCAATCCTCCCACTCGGAAGGAGCAATCCGCAAGTACAACGAGGTGCACTCTGAGCTGCACCACAAGTACAACCTCCGATCCACCCCATACTCGGGGACTTAGCCGTGAACCAGCTTTGTCTAAGTTAAAAAATCCAAGTACGTTGGAGGCAAGAAAGTTGCATTCAGATAAAACAACCAAGTTCAGATAAATCCAGCAAAGTTTAGAACCACAAGCAAAAGTATTCGTGTGTCAGGCTCGAAAGAATTTAACGGTTACATAATCACTCGGCATTCTGAGGCAAATATATTCAAATCTTCAAGTTTTTCATTCGGTAGGAGGAGGGCTTGCTGGCTCGACGAAGGTGTCCAGGTCAATACCGTCGGTGATCCAAGTGGCTGCGTCGATGAAAGTCTCCATAAAGTCTTCAAACTGGAGCTTCTTTGTGTTAGCCACATGGAGAGCCTTCAGCTTGTCCTCCCTAGCCTCCTTGCAATGGACTCGCACGAGTGATAGGGCCACATCGGCTCCAAAATGAGCAGGTGACTTCTTCCAAGCTTGCATTCGACCAGGGATGTCATTAAGGAGAGTCATCAAAGACTCGAGATCATTTTGAAGATCGTCCTCTGGCCATAGCTCCTTGTCCACCCGAGTTAGCGCGGCCTTAAACCGAGTGATATAGCCCAATACACTGGGAAGGCGAGATTCCAGTCGCAACACATTCATTTCAGCTTCGTCTCCGATAGGAGAGTTGATGGGGTCCAAATCCGTCTCGATCCGCCCAGTTTCCTCCTCAAAATTTTGGCAGAACTCTTCACGGAGGGGAGAAAGTAATGAATTGGCAGCAACATTGTGAGGAAATTCTTTGAAATCAGTCGGGTGAAGAAAGGTACCTTCGAGCATGAGGAATATCTTCTTGGCAAGGCCTCCCAGATTGACCTCCAATTCATCCCTCTTCCGAGTGAGCGCCTCCACCTTGTCAGCCAGGACCACCTTCTCCTCCCTTCAGCTGCGCAGTTTCTTTCTTCGCCTCATCAATGACAGTCTTCAGCTTGGCATTCTCCTCCTCCAAATTACAGACTGAAGCTAACTTCCTATCAGCAAGTTCAGTCTTCTCACGCGCTGTCCTCTGCACCCCCACAAGGTCAAGGTTCTTCTGCTCCAAAGCCTGGTTCATTTTGTCTAAAGAAACAACATTCCTCAGTCGGGCTTGGAGTTGACGGTTTTCACTACGCACATCTGTTCGAGTGGGATCACTCACTCGTCTCAAAAGAGGATGGAAAAGGGAAAAGTAACAAGGCATGCAGTCGATAATTCATCACCTCCCATGATTGCCACTTCATCTTGAGCCTTCTTCACATTCTCCTTGGCCAGATCTAGGTCAAGCTTGAGCTGGATTTTCTCCTGTTCCAGAGCAGCATACTGAGTCCCAAGCTCACAAGATTTCTGCAATCAACAACAAGACAAATCAATCAACGGAAACAAAGATCAGTTATTTCCGAGTGAAAAAATCGCAAAATCAAATGGCTATGACAAAAGAGTTCTAAGACTACCACCGAATCAAACATTCAACTGCAGTCTCGGGGACTACGCCTAGTGGGTGCACTTAGCATGCCCCCACTGGTTTGATTTCCCACTTGGCACGGTCCGCCCAGCCCGAGTGGAAGGAGCAAAAAACATTTATTCTCAGACCATCATCGACTGCCCGCAGTCGACAGCGGACTCGGGACTACACCCAGTGGGTGCACTCAGTGTGCCCCCACTGGACCAAGATCTCACTCGACATGACCTGTATAAACTTGAGTGCAAGAGCTACACAGCTACGTGAAAAACACCCAGTGGGTGTACAGATGCAAGGCTCAGACCCATGATAGATACACAATGAAAGTTCCAAAACGGACATCTTACGAATAATAAAGCAGTGGTTTTCAAGAAACATATCCTAACAGAGCAAGGATCAAGCTGGAAAAGCCAATCGGAAATCAACTTATAGTCCCACTTACTCGAACATTAGCTTGGAGAGCAAAGTTGGTGTCGTAGGCGGCCTTGTTGGTGTCAAACACCACCTTCAGTCGGTCCATCATCAGACCCGCCTAGATCATGGCTTCCTTGGCGGCTCCTACTTGGTCCTCCAGGACATGATGCATAAAAAATGGAGCTGATGATGTGGTCAGTGGAGTCGGAGCTTGAGGTGATGTAGTCAGACCAGAAGTCTGAATAGTAGACATTGAGGGTTGGTCAGTCGATAGAGGATCAGGAAAAGAGACAGTAGCCCGCACTGGATCATTAAGTTCTTGTACCACAGGCTCAGATGCCAAGCGAGACGCTCTGTTGGCAGGTACCCTCTTGCTCAAAGCTCTGCCCCTTCTCCCTGTATTCCTTGGAGGCACATCCTCATCGTCATCATCTGGAAGCTGGATAACATTTGTCGGCACTACAAAACACACGATAGTTTTAGTCATCCATCAAAATAGTTGACAGAGTAAAACCATGACCGTGGAATCATACCTGCTCGAGAAGTGGCTGCATCTGTGGTCTCTGCATCACCCCGATCCTCCTCAATATCCATAGATGTTGCACAAGTAGCAGCACTGAAAGTTTCAAATTTCACTCAGTCAAGTAAGTAAAAGAGTTCACAGTGGTAACAAAAGACAAGAAAAAGAAGCACTTACACTGAAGCAACGAGCACAACCACCTTAATCATGGGCAAGGCCTTCTGGGGCTTGGGTGGAACAATTTTGGCCTGCTTTGTGGCCTTTTCTGCCGAGTCTGGGGTTGACGTCTGAGTGCGCTTCTGAATCTTCGCACTCAACTGAATTGCTTTGCCATGTCCTCCCGCAGGATCCGACTGTTTGGAACATCGTTCCAAGCGGGGCGGCGAGTCGACTTCCTCGCTGCTGCTAGAGTCCTCACTGTCATCCTCACTGTCATCTGCGTATTGTGAATCAACACTTCCACCATCGCTCTCTACTCCTTCCTGGGGCCGTTCCCTATTCGGCATTGAGTACATTTTTGTGAAAACCTGCAAGGCACAAGTTACAAGTATCAGTCAGATTCCAGAACAATTGCGTATTGCAAAAACACTCGATAGTTCGGGACCGACCTCTCCGAGAGCGTTGTTGGCGTCGAATGGCAAGATCCTTCTGGCCCCGTGTGGGTTGTCCTTATTTCCAGTGATTCTTCTCAACCACTAAGCCACCGTCTCCTCGGAGACCTCCTCTGGGTGGACCCGAGCGATGTCTTTAGGGCCCGAATACATGCACATCGGGTGATCACGCGCTTGGAGAGGTTGAATGTGTGGACTGAGGAACACCTCCAGTAGATCCATGCCAGTCACTCCACCTTAGACTAATGCAACGACCGTGTCGACTAACATTTGCACCTTCCCCTTCTCCTCATTCTCTACAGTCAGTGAGCGAGGAGTGCGAAGTCTCTCCAGAGAGAAAGGAGGAAGACCAGTCGACTGACCAGGAGTCGGAATATGTTTGCAATAGAACCAAGTCGACTGCCATCCCTACCTGATTTGGGAAAGGTCATGGGAGGAAAAGTGCTCCTACCTCTTGTTTGGATCCCTAACGCCCCACACATCTGAATCACGTGCGTCTTTTCGTCATCTGGGTTAGCTTTTTTCATCGACTGAGATCGGCAAGTGAAAATGTGTTTGAACAGACCCTAGTGCGCTTGACAATCGAGGAAGTTCTCACACATGGAAACAAATGCGGCAAGATACGAGATTGTGTTGGAAGGAAAGTGATGGATCTGAGCACCGAAGAAATTCAAAAAAACCCGAAAGAATGGATGCGGGGGCAAAGAGAAACCTCGGTCGACGTGGGTGGTGAGGAGGATGCACTCGCCCTCGCGCGGCTGGGGCTCGCATTCCCCCTCCGGCAACCTCCAGGACCCGTGAGCAATCAAGCCATCGGCGGCGAGATTCTCTAGGTCTTCCCTCACGACAATGGAGCGGATCCAGTCCCCCTGGATCCAACTAGGGGGCAGACCGGACCGTGACGACGATCCCCGAGCCGTCTTCTTGCCCCTCGTCGTCGCCTTGTTTGCGTGCTCCGGAGCCGCGGTCTTCTCCTTCACCATGGTGGAGGAGCTCGAGACGAACGGGCGAAGGCGCGGGAGTAGGAAGGGACGGAGCGGAGGAGCGAGGAGAAAGGAGAAAGGAGAAAGGGGAACGAAGAGAGTGCATAGTACCTCGCATCGGCACTGGCACGTTTTATGGACCCGCTTCTGAGTGGCTCACTGATAACCCACAAGTATAGGGGATCAATTGTAGCCTCTTTCGATAAGTAAGAGTGTCGAACACAATGAGGATCTAAAGGTAGAACACATATTTGCTCAAGTTCTATCGACCACCGATACAACTCAAGTTCTATCGAACACAATGAGGATCTAACGGGCGAAGGCACACTTGACATTCGGTTTACCTAGAACAAGTATAAAACTAGAGGTACTTTGTAGGTGTAACGGGATAGGTTTGCAAGAATATAAAGAGCACGTAAATAAAAACTAGGGGCTGTTTTAAGTAAAGAAGCAATAAAGTTAGTATAACGAGTGTGGAAAAGTGGTGGTAGGAGTTGCGAAATTGTCCCTAAGCAATTGACTAGTTTACTAGACTGATAGCAAGTTTTATGTGGGAGAGGCCACTGCTAGCATGTCATCCCTGACTTGGAATTCTATGCACTTATGATTGGAACTATTAGCAAGCATCCACAACTACTAACGTTCATTAAGGTAAAACCCAACCATAGCATTAAGATATATTGGTCCCCCTTGAATCCCGTATGCATCAATTTCTATGCTAGGTTGAAGCTTCTGTCACTCTTGCCCTCCAATAGATAGTCCTATCAACATACAACTAACCCTATGGTGTGATCCATGCGCGCGCTCATATGATGGGCACCAAAGTACAGCAAGATAACCACAAGCAAATTAAACCAATCATAGCAATTCACCAATTACCGACAGGACAACGAAAATCTAATCGGACATCATAGGATGGCAACACATCATTGGATAATAATATGAAGCATAAAGCACCATGTTCAAGTAGAGGGTACAGCGGGTTGCAGGAGAGTGGACCGTTGTAGATAGATGGGAGTAGGTGATGAATATGTTGGTGAAGATGACAGAGGTGTTGGTGTAGATCGCCGTCACACGATGATGGCCCCAATGGCGTTCCCGCGTCACCGGGAGAGAGGGGGAGAGAGCCCCCCTTCCCCCTAGATGGGAGAAGGGTTTCCCCTCTGGTCCTTGGCTTCCATGGCGGTGGAGGGGCGAGAGCCCCTCCGAGATTGGATCTGTCTCTCTCTATTTCTGTGTTCCAGATTCTGGACTTTCACCGTTTCTTATATTCCCGGAGATCCGTAACTCTGATTGGGCTGAAATTTTAACACGATTTGTATCCGCATATTGGCTTTCTTGTCGAGAAAGAAGGGCACCAACCACCTTACCGGGTGGCCACGAGGGTCAGAGGCGCGACCACCCCCCTGGGGCGCGCCCCCTGCCTCGTGGCCCCCTCGGGCATCGTTTCACGTTGATTCTTCCCAAAAATCACATATATTCCAAAAAAATCTCCGTAAGTTTTTATCCCGTTTGGACTCTGTTTGATATGAATTTTCTGTGAAACAAAAAACATGCAACAAACAGGAACTGGCACTAGGCACTGGATCAATATGTTAGTCCCAAAAATAGTATAAAAAGTTGCCAAAAGTATGTAAAAGTTGTAGAATATTGGCATGGAACCATAAATAATTATAGACACGATGGAGACGTATGAGCATCCCCAAGCTTAATTCCTGCTCGTCCTCGAGTAGGTAAATGATAAAAAATAATTTTTGCTGTGGAATGCTACCTAGCATAATCTTGATCATGTAATCTAATCATGGCATGAATATTAAGACATGAGTGATTCAAAGCAATAGTCTATCATTTGACATAAAGACAATAATACTTCAATCTTACTAATAAAGCAATCATGTCTTTTCAAAATAAGATGTCCAAAGAAAGTTATCCCTACAAAATCATATGGTCTAGCTATGCTCCATCTTCGTCACACAAAATATTCAAATCGTGCACAACCCCGATGACAAGCCAAGCAATTGTTTCATACTTTTGATGGTGTCAAACCTTTTCAACTTTCATGCAATACATGAGCGTGAGCCATGGATATAGCACTATAGGTGGAATAGAATATGATGGTGGAGGTTGTGTGGAGAATACCAAAAGGGAGAAAGTCTCACATCGACGCGGCTAATCAACGGGCTATGGAGATGTCCATCAATTGATGTGAATGTGAGGAGTAGGGATTGCCATGCAACGGATGCACTAAGAGCTATAAGTGTATGAAAGCTCAAACTGGAAACTAAGTGGGTGTGCATCCAACTTGCTTGCTCATGAAGACCTCGGGCATTTGAGAAAGCCCATCATTGGAATATACAAGCCAAGTTCTATAACGAAAATTCCCACTAGTATATGAAAGTGATAACTCAAGAGACTCTCTATATGAAGAACATGGTTCTACTTTGAAGCACAAGTGTGGTAAAAGGATAGTAGCATTGTCCCTTCTCTCTTTTTCTCTCATTTTTTGGTGGGCTTCTTTGGCCTCTTTTATTTTTTGTGGGCTTCTTTGGCCTCTTTTATGTTTTTTTGTAAAGTCCGAAGACTCATCCCAACTTGTGAGGGAATCATAGCTTCCATCATCCTTTCCTCACATGGGACAATTCTCTAATAATGATGATCATCGCACTTTTATATACTTACAACTCAATATTACAACTCGATACTAGAACAAAAATATGACTCTATATGAATGCCTCCGGCGGTGTACCGGGATGTGCAATGATCTAGAGTAGCAATGAAATCAAAAAACAGACAAGCCACGAAAACATCATGCTAGCTATCTTACGATCATGCAAAGCAATATGACAATAAATGCGCAAGTCATGTATATGATGATGATGGAAGTTGCATGGCAATATATCTCGGAATGGCTATGGAAATGCCATGATAGGTAGGTATGGTGGCAGTTTTGAGGAAGATATAAGGAGGCTTATGTGTGATAGAGCGTATCATATCACGGGGTTTGGATGAACCGATGAAGTTTGCACCAACTCTCGAGGTGAGAAAGGGCAATGCATGGTACCGAAGAGGCTAACAATGATGGAAGGGTGAGAGTGCGTATAATCCATGGACTCAACATTAGTCATAAAGAACTCACATACTTATTGCAAAAATCTATTAGTCATCAAAACAAAGTACTACGCGCATGCTCCTAGGGGGATAGATTGGTAGGAAAATACCATCGCTCGTCCCCGACCGCCAACCATAAGGAAGACAATCAATAAATACCTCATGCTCCAACTTCGTTACATAACGGTTCACCATACGTGCATGCTACGGGAATCACAAACTTCAACACAAGTATTTCTACAATCCACAACTACCCACTAGCAGGACTCTAATATCAGCATATTTATATCGCAAAACTATTGCAAGGAATCAAACATATCATATTCAGGGATCTACAAGTTTTATGTAGGATTTTATGACTAACCATGTGAATGACCAATTCCTCTCATCTCTCTAAATAGATATAAGTGAAGCAAGAGAGTTTAATTCTTTCTACAAAAGATATGCCCACGCTCTAACAAATATAAGTGAAGCAAAAGGGCATTCTACAAATGGCGGTTTTCTATGTGTAGGGAAACATGCAATCCAAACTTCAAATGATATAAGTGATGCACATGAAGCATTCTATAAAGCCATACTCAAAAGATATAAGTGAAGTGCAATGAGCATTCTATAAATCAACTATGGACTATCTCATACCAGCATGGTGCATAAAACAAAAAGGGAAAAACTAAATGCAAAAGACGCTCCAAGATTTGCACATATCACATGAACGAAACGAAACCGAAAACATACTGATTCTTGTTGAAGAAAGATGGGATGCCTTCCGGGGCATCCCCAAGCTTAGACACTTGAGTCTCCTTGAATATTTACTTGGGGTGCCTTGGGCATCACCAAGCTTGAGCTCTTGTCTCTCCTCCTTCTCCTCATACCGAGACCTCCTTGATCTTTGATCACTTCATCCGCACAAAACTCAACAGAAAGCTCGGTAAGATCCGTTAGTATAATAAAGCAAATCACTACTCTATGTACTGTTGCAAACCAATTCATATTTTGTTTTGCATTGTAGCTACTGTAATATAACTTTTCCATGGCTTAATCCACTGATAGAAATCGATAGTTCCATCAAAACAAGCAAACAATGCATCAAAAACAGAATCTGTCTTAAACAGGACAGTCTGTAGTAATCTGAACATTCACCATACTTCTAGTACTCCAAAAGTCCTTAAATTCCAGATTCTGGCCTTTCACCATTTCTTATATTACCGGAGATCCGTAACTCCGATTGGGCTGAAATTTTAACCCGATTTGTATCTGGATATTGGCTTTCTTGCGGTGAAAGAAGGGCACCAACTGCCTTACAGGGTGGCCACGAGGGTCAGGGGCGCGCCCCACTGCCTCGTGGCCCCCTCGGGCATCGTTTCACGTTGATTCTTCTTCCCAAAAATCACATATATTCCAAAAGAAATCTCCGTAAGTTTTTATCCCGTTTGGACTCCGTTTGATATGGATTTTCTGCGAAACAAAAAACATGCAACAAACAGGAACTGGCACTGGGGACTGGATCAATATGTTAGTCCCAGAAATAGTATAAGAACTTGACAAAAGTATGTAAAAGTTGTAGAATATTGGCATGGAACAATAAAAAATTATATATACGACGGAGACGTATCACTGACCTGTGGGCCTGAGTGATCCTGTCAAATCCCGTAACAGGCGCTGGCTCGATACCTGGCGAAAAAGGCGGCACGAAGATCGAGGAGCCACTATCTACTCGTTTCATTTACTGCGCCATGCCCCGTCCCGCGCGCTTCTCCAAAATGTTGAATCCTGTGAGATCCGGGTGTTGGGGAATGTAGTAATTTCAAAAAAATTCCTACGCACATGCAAGATCATGGTGATGCATAGCAACAAGAGGGGAGAGTGTTGCCCACGTACCCTCGTAGACCGAAAGCAGAAGTGTTATGACAGCGCGGTTGATGTAGTCGTATGTCTTCACGATCGAGCGATCCTAGTACCGAACGTACGACACCTCCGTGATCTGCAAACGTTCAGCTCAGTGACGTCCCACGAACTCACGATCCAGTAGAGCTTCGAGGGAGAGCTTCGTCAGCAAGATGGCGTGATGACGGTGATGATGAAGCTACCGGTGCAGGGCTTCACCTAAGCACTATGACGATATGATCGAGGTGGATTATGGTGGAGGGGGGCACCGCACATGGCTAAAAGATCAATGATCAACTTGTGTGTCTATGGGGTGCCCCCTTCCCCCATATATGAAGGAGTGGAGGAGGGGGAGGGCCGGCCCTCTACTATGGCGCGCCCTGGGGAGTCCTACTCCCACTGGGAGTAGGATTCACCCCTTTCCAAGTAGTAGGAGTAGGAGAGAAGGAAGGGGAAGAGAGAAGAGAACGAAGGAGGGGGAGCCGCCCCTCCCCCTAGTCCAATTCGGACTAGGCCTTGGGGGTGCACAGCCTGCCCTAGGAAGCCCCTCTCTCTCCCCTAAAGCCCAATAAGGCCCATATACTCCCCGGCGAATTCCCGTAATTCTCCGGTACTCCGATAAATACCCGAACCACTCAGAACCTTTCCGATGTCTGGATATAGCCTTCCAATATATCGATCTTTACGTCTCGAACATTTTGAGACTCCTCGTCATGTCCCTGATCTCATACGGGACTCCGAACAACCTTTGGTACATCAAAACACATAAACTCATAATACCGATCGTCACCGAACGTTAAGCGTACGGACCCTACTAGTTAGAGAACTATGTAGACATGACCGAGACTCATCTCCGGTCAATAACCAACAGCGGAACCAGGATGCTCATATTGGCTCCAACATATTCTATGAAGATCTTTATCGGTCAAACTGCATAACAACATACGTTGTTCCCTTTGTCATCGGTATGTTACTTGCCCGAGATTTGATCGTCGGTATCTCAATACCTAGTTCAATCTCATTACCGGCAAGTCTCTTTACTCGTTCTATAATGAATCATCCCGCGACTAACTCATTATTTGCATTGCTTGCAAGGCTTATAGTGATGTGCATTACCGAGAGGGCCCAGAGATACCTCTCCGACAATCGGAGTGACAAATCCTAATCTTGATGTATGCCAACTCAACAAGTACCATCGGAGACACCTGTAGAGCACCTTTATAATCACCCAGTTACGTTTTGATGTTTGGTAGCACACAAAGTGTTCCTCCGATATTTGGGAGTTGCATAATCTCATAGTCTTAGGAACATGTATAAGTCATGAAGAAAGCAATAGCAATGTACTAAACAATCAAACTCTAAGCTAACGGAATGGGTCAAGTCAATCACATCATTCTCTAATGATGTGATCTCGTTAATCAAATGACAACTCATGTTTATGGCTATGAAACTTAACCATCTTTGATTCAACGAGCTAGTCAAGTAGAGGCATACTAGTGACACTATGTTTGTCTATGTATCCACACATGTACTAAGTTTACGGTTAATACAATTCTAGAATGAATAATAAACATTTATCATGATATAAAAAAATATAAATAACAACTTTATTATTGCCTCCAGGGTATATTTCCTTTAGTCTCCCACTTGCACTAGAGTCAATAATCTAGTTCACATCGCCATGTGATTTAACGAATAGTTCACATCACCATGTGATTAACACCCATAGTTCACATGCCATGTGACCAACACTCAAAAGGTTTTACTTGAGTCAGTAATCTAGTTCACACCGCCATGTGATTAACACTCAAAGAGTACTAAGGTGTGATTATGTTTTGCTTGTGAGAGAAGTTTAGTCAATGGGTCTGTCAAATTCAGATCCATATGTATTTTGCAAATTTCTATGTCTACAATGCTCTGCACGGAGCTACTTTAGCTAATTGCTCCCACTTTCAATATGTATCTGGACTGTGACTTAGAGTCATCCAGATCGGTGTCAAAGCTTGCATCGACGTAACTCTTTACGACGAACTCCTTATCACCTCCATAACCGAGAAATATTTCCTTAGTCCTCTAAGGATAATTTTGACTGTTGTCCAGTGATCTACTCCTAGATCAAAATTGTACTTCCTTGCCAAACTCAGGGCAGGGTATACAATATGTCTAGTACATAGCATGACATAATTTATAGAACCTATGGTTGAGGCATAGGGAATGACTTTCATTCTCTTTCTATTTTCTGCCGTGGTCGGGCTTTTGAGTCTTACTCAACTTCACACCTTGCAACACAGGCAAGAACTCTTTCTTTGACTGTTCCATTTTGAACTACTTCAAAAACTTGTCAAGGTATGTACTCATTGAAAAAACTTATCAAGCGTCTTGATCTATCTCTATAGATCTTGATGCTCAATACGTAAGCAGCTTCACCGAGGTCTTTCTTTGAAAAACTCCTTTCAAACACTCCTTTATGCTTTCCAGAAAATTCTACATCATTTCCGATTGACAATATGTCATTTACATATATTTATCAGAAAGGCTGTAGTCACTTCAAAAAAAAGACACATCCGTGACATTTTGGGCCGAACGAAATTTTTTTCTGTCATACATATGACACTTCTATGACGATAATTGTGACAAAACACAGTATCATCATAGATGTGGTGGGCTCCTACTTCTATGACAAAAAATCACGACAGAAAATGGGGTTTTCGTCCTGGGCAGGCCGGAGACGCAGCTGCATGACATTCTTTGGGCCGTCCATGACGGAAAAAACCATGGTAGAAGCGAGGGGGAGGAAAATTTCGGGGAGTTCCCGGTTACGGTGGGAGGTCGGGGGCCGAGCGATGCGCGTTTCTCTCGTACACGAACGCGCGTGTGTGCGGGGCATTGGCTCTAACTGAACCCGAGCGAGGCGTTGGGCTCTAACTGAACCCGAGCGATTACACTGCAGGCTATGCGTTACTGAACCCGAGCGATCGATCGATGGCTGTTAACTGAACCCGATCGAGCGATTCCTTCGCTACTGCTACTAATTGAAGCCGATCGATGCTGTCTCTGGGATG
>NC_041384.1:494080539-494150179 GCF_002162155.2 Triticum dicoccoides | reverse complement strand
AACAGGACCCCGTGGTGTGGAGGGCTGGATGAACAGTAGACGGTGGAGGGGTGCCCGTGGAGGGGTGGTTGAACAGGACCCCGTGGTGTGGAGGGCTGGATGAACAGTAGACGGTGGAGGGGTGGTTGAACAGTAGCCGGTGGAGTAGTGCACGATGGAGGCTGGATGAACAGGAGCCCGTGGAGGCTGGAGGAGGTCGACGGTGAAGATGAACAGTATCTCGCGGAGTCCCGTTTTGTGGTACGCCACACCCCTCCCGATGAACAGGACCCCCGTTTCGACCGTAGCACTCCAACACAAGTCCGTTTTGCGGTACGCCACACCCCTCCCGATCAATAGGACCCCCGTTTTGACCGTAGGAGGTCCGTTTCATCCGTTTTGCGGTACGCCACACCCCTCCGGATCAACAGGACCCTGTTTCGACCGTAGGAGGTCCGTTTCCTTTGTTTTGCGGTATGCCACATCCCTCCCGATCAACAGGACCCCGTTCTGAACATAGGAGGTCCGTTTCCTCCGTTGTGCGGTACGCCAGGCCTCGTTTCCATCGCCTGTTCCATCCAAGCCCTCCCGATGAACACGACCACGCATTCCGTTCCGACCCAGCCGGTTGGCTCCCACGCGTTCTATTGCCTCTCGATGAACACGACACATTCCGTTGCCTCCCCATGAACACGACACATTCCGTTGCCTCCCCATGAACACGACGCATTCCGTTGCCTCCCCATGAACATGACGACGACGTTGTTTCTCCGTTTCGACCCAACCATGTACACGAGCCCTGGCCGTACGTATGCGCGAGTAGGCGTTCGAGACCCTACCCGTATGTACGTACGTGGCCGTATTTTCTTTCTTGCACCCTGGCCGCTGTACGTACGTGTACGTGCTACGTGCGCGCCTCTACTACGACATATACGCGCCTCTACATCGACCAGTATATATGTACGTACACGTTCCCGACCAGAATGACAACGCTACATACGCTTCGACCAGGTGGGTCCTGACTGTCAGGCACTTCCTTGCGTGCGAAGATGTAGCTAGTGGGTCCCAGCAGTCAGGGGGTGAATCATTTTTTTTGCCCGGACGCACTTCCTTGCGTGCGAAGGTGTAGCTACTGGGTCCCAGCAGTCAGGGGGGAATTGTTTTGTTTTTTTTGCCCGGACGCACTTCCTTGCGTGCGAAGATGTAGCTGGTGGGTCCCAGCAGTCAGGGGGGCAAATGGTTTTTTTCGGACGCACTTCCTTGCATGCGAAGATGTAGCTGGTGGGTCCCAGCAATCAGGGGGAAATGTTTTTTTGCGAAATACGGTGGCCCGTCCGGTGGGTCCCCGCTGTCAGGTGGAGGAATAATTATTTTGCACGTAATAAGGAGGCACTTCCTTGCTGCGGCCGTGGACCCAGCTGTCAGCCTCTCCACGTACAGTCCACGTCCGATGGAAGCCATTCCTTGACCACGTTGACCACGCCGCGCCGAGAGCACCAGGGTGGTGGACGATGGCGAGGCCTAGGAAGGGGACGATGCAGAGCTGGGGAAGACATGGCAGTGGATGCCCACGCGTAGAGGAGTATGAGGGTTCACTCGTTCGGCTGCGGTGTGAGGCTGCCGTCACCGCAGAATAACAGGGGGTGTGGGTGCGTAGAGAGATGGCATGGCCAGCGGTGGGAGTAGTAGGGGGCGGTGAGGCCTCCGCGGCATCACAGCCGGCCACGGGCGGCAGGAGCAGGCGGCACGACCGGCGCTGCTTTGGGCGGCTGGAGCAAGAAGACCAGAGGTTGAAGAAGCAGTACGGCCATTGAATGGACATCGTACGGTCACTGGAGCTAGAATCGTTCATATATTTACTAAAGTTGACAAAGGCCTCCGTCCCAGTCAACTTAGTAGGCCCACAAGTCAGCCTCCCACCAAGGTGGGTCCCAGCTAGCAGGGGGTATTCATTTTTTTGTGCGTAATAAGGAGGCACTTCCGGTGGGTCCGAGCTGACAGCGGGGGGAACGTTTTTTTCGCAAAATATGGTGGCCCGTCCTGTGGGTCCCACAGTCAGGGGCAAACGTCTTTTTTCGCGAAATACTGGTGGCCAGTCCGGTGAGTCCCTGCTGTTAGGTGGAGGAATAATTATTTTTCGCATAATAAGGAGGCACTTCCTTGCGGCTGCCATGGACCCAGCTGTCAGCCTCTCCACGTACAGTACTCTTCCGATGGAAGTCGGTCGTTGACCACATTGACCACACCGCGCCGAGAGCACCACGGCGGTGGACGACGACGAGGCCTAGGAAGGGGACGACGACGAGCCAGGGAAGACGCGGCAGTGGAAGCCCGCGCGGGAAGGAGTATGAGGGTTCACCGGTTCGGCTGCGGTGTGAGGCTGCCGTCGCCGCAGAATAACAGGGGGTATGGGTGAGTAGAGGGATGCCCTGGCCAGCGGTGGGAGTAGTAGGGGGCACTGAGGCCTGCGCGGCAGCACAGCCGGCCACAGGAGGCGGGAGTATGCGGTCCCGCCAGCGCTACTTTGGCGGCTAGAGCAAGAAGATCATAGATTGAAGAAACACGATGGCCGTTGGATTGACATCCAACGGTTACGTCTGCTAGAATCATTTGTTGACATATATAATAACTAAAAAAATCTTGCATACGCGTCAAGTAAACAGGCCCACAAGTTAGACAACTCCCTCTTTTTTAATAATTTATATATAGCTCATGGCAACTTCTTATGCAATTTATTGCAGTTGTTTTTTTTGGTTGGCCAGGGCCAATTTCACATATTTCTGTGGGTTTGAAACTATTTTTAAAACCGAAATGTCGAGCCAGATTTAAAGTACTTTGAAGATATATTTAAATTAGGTTAATGCCCAGTGAAATAGGAATCTGAAAATGTGAAAAAATTCAGAAATTATAAAGTAATTGCCAATTTGTCGTCTATTTTTATATTTACAACCCATTTCATATTACTTTCAAGATCTGCATGCGTCTTGAAAGAGTTGCAGCCCATCAGGGCGTAGAAAAATAAGTAGGACCTGTTCAACGAGTAGTAGTGGCACACATATCCCACGTGGCCTTCCACCATGGAAATGCCCCACAAGGACCTCAAGACGATCAATAAAGTGTAGGAACTTGTGGATGTCGATCCAGTCAACTTTAGTGCCATTAGTAACAGCCGAGTTATTACAGAGTAACAAACGAGCAGACTGCTTAACTCTGAAAAAATCTACACGTGCCACCAATTATAAGAAAAAGTAGCATCTTCGCGAGAGACTCGTTTCTACTTCTAAAGTTAAATTGTGATTAGTTAGACAGAATAGGTGGATCAAGAAGTAATCGAGGCAACAAGCAAGAACCAGATACAAAACTAACATGGATGAACAATTGGAACGGCGTCGGGGTGGAAGATCGCAGTGAAGATGAGACCAGGTTCTGCTATTTCCATCAACATTCGTGCGCCAACTTTCAGTCCGTAACACTTGAGAAAGTTTATCCAAGTTCGGCCATAAAAAAAGCAGCGATCTTCTTGGTTCATGAACCCAACTCGGAACTTATATCCATGGCTTGTCTTCACTGTGACCATTAAACTAGTGTATTCAGTTATGGAAAGGCCGAGCATCTTGAGTACATGTGTTCTGGTAGAGAAAATAATACACTGCAGGAAAAATAATATGAGAAAACAGCATGTTCAAAAAAAAAACCACCCTCCCGGATAGAAAAGAGGATTCTAGGAACATACTATGCGCGTTTCAAAATACTATGTTAGGATGAGAAGGAATAAATGTGGCGTCTCGCCGAGGGCGCAGAAACCTGTAGGGTACTCGCACTTTGGGCACTACAAATGAAACACACTAGATTCGGTAGGAAGAAAAATGCATCAACGGCAGCGGCTGCCATCCTAGGATTACCTGCGACCAAGGGACTTGGATTTATCGGGGATGGATGAAGAATTCGTACCTGGTTCTCCATGAGAAAACCCTATGCAATCGCCGAGAGGGGTTTTTCTCTGAACAAGCATACGAGGGAGAAGGGGATTCAGGCCCAGTGAAATATTGCCGCTTCGTCCGTCCAGCTTACTGCTTAAGCTGGAAAGGGGGGGTTGTGATTTGATGGCTCATTGGGCATTACTGCAGCGCTACGACCGGGGTGTGTCTACCATGAAGTTGTGCACTCTAATTTGTGCATATGGCACGTGGACCCCGTTGCCGGTTGCCCCACATATCAGCGAAAGGAAGTAGAAAGACAGGAGTAACTATTTACACATAAATATATTTTTTTACAGAGAGATACTCCCTTTGTAAAGAAATATACAAATCTTTTATATCACAGGCTAAACTTGCCCAGAAATATACTCCCTCTTCAATGCATGGGCATTATGGGGGTTCAGCTTTTTTTATGGGGGTTCAGTTGAGAATATAATACTCAAATAGGCTCACGGTTCTAGACTTTGGGCCGCAGGCCGGCCCTGCATGTTTGGGGGCCCATGTGTTCTACCTCAGCGCTTTTCATATTGCAAGCGATCGGTACGGCGCTGGTTTTAGATGCTGTCGCAAGGCGAATACACAAAATTGAATAAAGCACGACAACTCTTGGAATGAAATCGAACGACGGTTCCTAACCAGGAATCAGAGTTGCAATTCTATCAATGATATACCATGTGATGAATAATACTGTCGTACTACTTATACACACATGACACTTGTTTCAACATGCCAGATTATTACATCAAAATCTCTCGGAGGATAGATCAGTTCGGCAGTTGCGTGCTGCTACTGAAGAATTTCAAAGTTGATTTGGACCAGCTCTCCTTACCGAGAAAGTTCGATTTTGACTTCATCCCCTACCGAAAGATATGATTTAGATTTGAACCTTGACCATCCTTTAGCATCAATCATCATGTGACCATCCTTTGTACTTACGATATATTGAGCAGGTTCATTCACACCAAGGCTGCGCATGGTAAGAGAAACTTGGCTGCGGTCGCCCGGATTGTTGAACAACTCCCTCGTTGCTCTAGGAATTCTCTGTTTGCAAACAAGAAGACATACCCAAAGAGTTAGATCAACACAGTGAATCATGTGAAACAACATGGAAAGAAAAATAACGAAGCACTTGGGCGGCCAATGCTTACCAAGAAGGTGGACATGTCCGTTTTTGTAAGGACTTTGGTATATGAAGTGCGAACTGCAGCCTAGTCTGTTGCCGGTGCAACTGCACGGGGCGGACTAGATGCAGGTGCAAGTGTTGGTGCAGGTGTCGAAGCCGCTGCTGCTGCCGGAGCTGGTGCTCCTTGTAGAGCTGGTGCCACTGTCGGAGCAGGTGCCGGTGTCGATGCCCGATCCTCCAGTAGATCATACTGATCCGCTGATGTGGTCGGTGCCCAATCCTCAGCTGGATCAGACTGAGCTGTTGCCGCTGTCAGTGCTAGAGCAACTGCCGGTGCTCGATCTGTGCGAGACAGCGGCGATCATGTCTGGTCTGCTATGATCAGCTTTCTAAGTTGACTAGGATCCGTGACCGTGATCTAGTTTTTTTCTTCATTTCTTTTAAGCGCGAGAAGGACTAATTGTGGCGTTTTTGTTAAACCAAACTGCAGTTCATCATAGGGATTCAGCTTGTACTCAGACAACAGACTGATCCAATTCTTTCCAATAATATAAGTGATGGACAGTGCCTTCGTTACTGACACGACATAAGAAGTGAAACCTGCAAAAATAGCCATCGTAGAGAAAACCAAACGGTTTATTCTTTGATGAATGTCACATGGCAAAACCTGCATCGTAAAATTGCAGGAAAAGAAAGAAAACATGACATTAAATCAACAAGATTTAGACAGTAAATCAATAAGATTACTTGATGTGACACGAGTGAATCCTTACCAGGAAATCACTATGTTGAAGTACTAAACAGAAGATTGATCGTCCAACTACGCGTGGCATGCAGGGGCCCCGCCTACTCCCACAAGCAGGACAGTCCAAAGGTCGTGACAAATCGTATGGACCGAACATCCATGGGACTGCAAATCCTGGTGGGTGTGATAAACCCAGCAATGCATACAGATATTGGAGTGTAACCATAATTGATAAACCGTCCTCACAAAAAATATGATCTGGATACTTCAAAATATACAGACTGAATTGAGTGGACAGACATTAACATAGACCGTTCTCAGGACTGACCACACACCAAAAGCGGCAGTACTAATAAACAATACAGGGTTCACAAGCACAAATCAATTACTGAACAATAGTACTTACTACAGACAAGCTAAGTTGCACTAACTAAACTCTGCAGACTATTTCTTGCCACCGACCTACGTGATGAACCCCGCATAATTGACTAGGCCATGGACTTCGTGTGAGATGTCTACACGCACCATCACCATCTTGTCAACCTTGGAGAACCTAACAGAGTGGTCTTTCCACTCATAAACATGATGATGAAGACAGGCCGCATCAGATTTGTTGGGAAGCTTTACAAGAACCACACATGTCGTGGTTTTGTCATGGCAGATGTCCTCATGAAAGGACTTAGTCGTGGAGCCATCGCTATGGGTTAGCTTGAAGGGGTTAAAGCGGACAAGGGACGCAAGAGAGTTTATACTAGTTCGGCCCCTTCGATGAAGGTAAAAGCCTACGTCTAGTTGTGATGGAATTGATGGGGTTTCGATGACCAGGGAGAGAATATGCTTCGCCTAGTCCTCGAGTTGTTGTCTGTCTCCCTTGAACCGCCGCCGGGTCGTCCCCTTATATACACGGGTGACGCCTGTCGGTTTACAGAGTCCCGAGACCGGCTCATAGACATGTCCGGTTCGGTCTCTACTATCGCTAACTTACAAAACAAGTTATATACTAATGCTGGTTCATGGCTACAGGCCTTAAACCGGTTCCGGGCCTTGGGCCCTTATAGAATATCCTCACGGGCTTCAAACATACTTGACTACTGATGAAGTTAACCCGGCCTGTCCTGGCCGGTTTACGCCCATTAGAAATATCCCCAACATTAGGCCCCAGATTGATTTGAACAGGTTCATGTCAATCCTTTGTAAAAAAATTCATCTTCAACATCTTCTTGGATAAACCGCCGTGACATCATCTTCTCGGATTGTGGTGAACCGGCATGACGTCATCTGTCATAAAGAACTGTATATGATATCTTTTCATTAATAGATCTGCAACAGTCGAGGCGATAGCTCTGTTTCCAAACTTGCAGCCCCTTGATTTTCGCGCCTGACACACATATCCCTTGCCTTTATAAATAGGACCGAAGGGTCATTTTCCTTTCCCCTTCGTGCCCTTCCGCGTCGTCTTCCTTGCGCTGCTCAGCTTGTGAAGCTCCGCGCCACCGTCGGCCATTGACTCTGCATCGACCTTGGCCGCTGCATCACTCTGAACGCACCGGAGCACTGCGGCGGCCTTCCGCTTCTTCCTCAACTCCAGTAAATCTTCTGCTCTTTCCGCCCCAGATCTATTCTAGGGTTTCTAGGTTCTTTAGTGTTCATCCTTCGCTTCTAGTTCATACAATGGTTCTCAGATGAACTCCTGAATCTCTGTTCTGTGTAATGGTAGCCTTTAGCCTCCGTTTTCACTTACGCATCTCCAAACCATTGATCTTATTTGCACCCTAGCTTATTAGTTCGGTACCGCTCCTTTATGCTTTGAATATTTTCCTTTTTCTGACATGCTCCAGATCTAAAACTATGACATATCTTTGTGAAATCTGTTTCCGTTTTCTTACTTATCTGCAATCTTAACTCTTCAGTGCTTAGAATAGGCGGTTTAACCTTGTAGAAAAAATGACAATCCGGTATATACCATTAGTCCCCTTGTTGAACCGCCAGAATCCTTTATTAGGGCACTGTTTCTTCGTAGAATTCTAGTTTATCAAATATGCATCAGCATATATCTTTCCAACGTATTCTTGAACCGGCAATTCCTGTATTGTAGATCTTGCCATGGACAAACAAGTGTATGAATGCAACTGGGTCCCTTCTCGAGTGACCGAAGACCAACTGAACAAACTGGTTAGAATGGGCGCTTTAAGTAAGAAAGATGCCATTCACTGGAGGGTCCCTGTCCCGGAATATCCTCCCATGCCCATAGACGAAGAAGTTGTTGTTTTTGCTGACCACTTAGCCCGGGGCTTCAATCCTCCTGGTTCAAAATTTTACCGGGATTTACTAGCCAACTTCCAACCGCATCCACAAGATACTGGCCCCAACTCTATAACCAACATCTGTCACTTTCAAGTGTTCTCTGAGGTGTATCTTCAAGAGGAACCTACAGTAGAATTATTCCGGGATTGCTTCCACCTGAACCGTCATACTGAATTTACAGACGGACCAAATACAGAACTGGGTGGTATGGCGATTCAGAAAAGGAAAGAGGTCACCTTCCCTCACGCCAAACTGTACAGCCACCCCAAAGAGTGGAATCATACATGGTTTTATTGCAAGGATACCTCTCCTTCTGAAGAAAATCCCCTGCCAGGTTACCGTCCGGAACGTCTGAGCAATACACACCCCTTCCCACAGAGGCTGACTGCAAAGGAGAGGAGCAAATATGCTCCTCAATTATCCAAGCTTAGGGACTTCATGGCAAACGGGTTGACAGAGGTTGACTTTGCTCGCTGCTGGATATCTTGGAGTGTATTTCCCTTGAGCCAGCGCCCCGGTTTGATGTGCGAATATACCAGAGATGTAAAAGACCCTTTACGGCAGATTGGCATCCAGCTTACAGATGATGAAGTCACTGAGGCTATGAAAAAGATATTAAATGAACCGGAAGCTGTCTGTGCTCAAACCGGCCTGCCCCCTTTCTGCGCCATTAACAAACCGCCACCTGTAAGCCTCAGACCTTATGCATTTTTTGAATTTTCCTTTGTCCCAATACTCTCTGAAAATGCTATTATGATTTTTAACAAGGCGATGATCCATTCTGGAGCAAGAGACCTCCACAAGATAAACCGGAGAAGCCAACCCGGCCAAAGACCAGAGTTCTGAAGAGACCTGTGAATAGGAAGAGAACCACTGCATCCTCCGATCCACCAGCTGACAATGATGTGGGTAACCCGGACCTTGAGGTAGAGCTTGACTCACTTGGTTTATTTTTCATACGCCTTATTGATGATGATTATTGCCAGGACGACGCCGAAGTCAGTCACGCTAATGATGTAGAGGTAATCGTTCTTTCCTCCGATTCAAACCTTTTGCCTTCACTAAAAATCCGTCGGGCAAACCGGAAAGTTAAATTTTCTCATCCTCTTGCTTATTTGGACCCAAACTTTCTTGTGAAGACACAACAACATGAGGCTCGCCGCACAACTCGGCACAGCTGCCAGGTAGTTACCTCCACCGGTTTACCGAACAGTCCGGTTTGGAAACACCGTTCAGAGGTCTCTAACTCTCTTGTCACTGCATGCCCTAAAGCGGGTTGTTTTCGTCAACCTCTTAATCCGTCTGATTCCGATTATCAGGGCACTTCCCATTCGTCCTCTGGCGGGTCATCAGCCACCAAGCTTCCACCTCTCAAAACGGTGCTTGGGTAAGCCATATTCCTTCTCGTATCTTTGATATATTACTGTAACATATGCTGAACTGATCCTTTATTTTTTTTTCTCAGGGCGAAACCCAGACCAAGCAAGAAAGCTCGCCTGAACAAAGCGGCGGAGGAAAATGTCGCTCCTGAACCGGACAAAACACCAGATGCTGAAGAAGCCCAACTTGATGATCTGCCGAACGACCCACCACCGCAAGATCATGACTTTGTTGCTGAACAGGCAGATGTTGATGCCACAGGCCCTGTTAATCAGCCGACAAGCCCTATCCGGACCGACAACCTGGCTAGTCCAGCGAAGAATACTGATAGATCGGTGACTCCAGTACAAACCGGTGAAGCAAAAGACGATGATGTCATTATCACTGGTGTTGGTCATACCGAACCAAGTAACCCGGTTGCTCTATCTAAACATACCGCCAAAAAGGAATTCTCTGCGGTTGGCAAAGGCAAATGGAATGCTGATTTGTCAACATATGCTGCTCTGAACGCTCAAGATCTCCATTCTGGCTATCTGAACCGGCTATACACCAGCCGCGATTATGAAGCCGGTCTGGTTAACATGATGAAGGAGAAATATGAGGTAACTTCCTATATGCTTCCCTTCTTGTATTATCTGACATAGCCCCCAAGGGCCGGTTCAACTTTGCGAAGTTAAACCGGGACTTTAAGATAAAAACAAGTCCTGTATCAATAGTTTATGAACAAATAGCCATTAGCCCCCAAGTGCCGAGTTGAATACTTGTATTGAGCTTGGGACTTTGTAGAAAGTGTACGATGAAGAGAAAATATGCATTAGCCCCCAAGTACCAAGGGCATAACTTGTTATGTGGTTGGTACTTCAAATATGTACTGTCATTTCATCGTATGAATGTCTCTGTGCAGGCTGAGCTGAGCAAAAGAGAAAGCCAAACCGCCGATTTGCAGGATAACCTTAAGTCTCAACAGGCAGAAACTTCCAAGGCAAAAGAAGAACTGACCAGTGCTTTAAGTGCCATGGAAAGGCTGAAAGAGGACTTCAACAAAGAGCGGGCGGATTGGGCGACGGAGAAATCCGCTTTAAAGGAAAGGGCTGAAAAAGCAGAGGCCAGTATTAAACCGGTGGTTGATGAATTGACCAGCGTGAAGCGACAAGTTCATGCCATGACTGCCGTCGTCTTTGGTAAGCATCCTTGTTCTCTGAATTACACATGCCTTTTCATGTATCTGCCGATTTACTAACCCTTGCAATGATATAGGAACTCGCATTGGCCACTTGGGATCAGATGTGCGGAAGAAGTTGAAAGTTGCCTATACGTTAATAGAGCAACTGTACACGGGTGCACAACGAATCATCTTCACTGCTTCCCACAATAATCCGCCGCCCACCTTGATCCAAGACACTATTAAAAGGTTGTCTATGCTCCCTGCCCGGTTTGAAGAGCTGAAGAAATCCGCTGCTAGAACCGGTTCTTTGAACGGCTTAATCCGAGCCAAAGTGTGGGTGCCTGACTTTGACCCTGTTGAAGCGGCCCAAGGCTATCCCAGTTTGAAGGAAGATGGGACATAATTTAGTGAGGAGGATCTCCGAACTATAAACTGGGAAGTGCGCCCTCTGGCTTGTCAGTTGGTTGAAGAGGCAGATTTGTCCCACTATCAAGCCCAATATGATGATCAAAACAAACGGGTGGCTGCACCAATTCCTGAAGCGGAGAACCTTATACCCCCAATCCGTAAGCATACTTACGCTCCTAACATTGAACAGTCGTTGCTGATGAGTGATGAAGCTGTATTTCAAGCGTTAACTGGAATCGACTAGGCAACTGTTGATTTCCAGCCACTGGGTAGGGAGGAAGAAGCTAAACCGGCGCGAGATGACCCGCAACCATCAGGTCAAGCCAGAGACCAAGCGTGAACCGGTGGCCGGTTTAAACCATTGCAGGCTGTGACCTGTATTTGATAAAAACAATGATCTTGTTTGGGCACTGGAACGCCTTGTAATAGGCTAGGTCATATACTTTGTCTTGGTATGCCTTCGCGCATATTTATCCTCAACTGATGCCTGTTTGAATCATATTTGTCCAAACTGTTTTCTGCAGTTAAGAAGTCTGAAATGCCTTGGCGGTTTATCGCCAGGCGGGTCATGATATCCATGTATATAAGACAAAAGATGATAATTTATGTTAAAGCATATAACTAGATATGGAAATACATAATACCTGCCATCATTAGGCATGATGTTGGCTGGCCAACCTTGAAGCGGGGTTTGAAAACCCAAACTTTGGAGAAAACAACTCCTGTTAAGATCAGGCCGGTTTATAATGTAAACCGATCTGGGTTATAATAAACACTAATTTGCTCCATAATAGTATGGCAATAGAAAATCAAACCGGGCAGGTAGTCTCCGGATTAAGATTTGACCGTGTTCCGCCAATTTGTAATTGACAGTTGAACCGGATTTAATAATGTCGGTTTGAAAACGCAACAAAGAAATGTTACCAAAAGTAAAACAGAATTTAAGCAAAGGGAAAGATAAAACCATTGCAAATGAGGCTTTGAGCCGATCAAGAGGCATTACCATGGTCGGACGAGACCATGCCCCCCAAAAGGCGTAGCTATGGTTCAAATCAGCCAGGTCCCCAAATGATGCTTTGGCATTACGCCGATCAAGAGGTGTAGCTATGGTTTGGGTTCGACGAAGCTCCCAAGTGATGCTATGGCACGAGGCCGGTCAAGAGGCGTGACTATCGTTCAGACGTGACCAAGTCCCCAAGTGATGCTGTGGTGTTACGCCTATCAAAAGGTATTGCTATGGTTCGGACACGACCAAGCCCCCAAGTGACATAATATAAAGCTTTTTGAAAAGCTAACTCAAGGGGTAAACCGGATGTCACTTTAAGGACTGAAAATCCGTGTAACAGAGACCCCGCTTTAGCTGAGGTTCTGGTTTATTGTATTGATCATAATATATACATTGTCATAATATGTACATAAGAACAGCCTATGGCTCAAGTATAGTAAGGCCGGAGATGAGCTATGTTCCACGGCTGGTTTGTCTCCTCCTCCTATGTGCGTGAGTCCTTGCGCTCTGGAATATCGATTAGGTAATATGACCCGTTAGAACCAGAACCTTTCGTGTTGATAAATCGCCAAACGGACAGCCGCTATGTCGCGCTCCTCATCTAACAAGTCGAGAGCATCTTGTCATGCTTCCTCGTTGTCCGCTTCAACATATGCCGATACACAAGGTGAGTCATGATAGATGTCACTGGGGAGAACCGCCTCCGCTCCATAAACCAGGAAGAACGGGGTGTATCCTGTCGATCTGTTGGGTGTGGTGTTGATGCTCCATAACACAAATGGTAGCTCTTCAACCCAACAACCCGGCGTCCGCTGCAAAGGAACCATAAGCCGGGGCTTGATACCTCGCAAGATCTCTTGGTTGGCCCTCTCCACTTGGCCGTTGGACTGTGGGTGAGCCACTGATGATACATCAAGCTGGATGTGCTCACATTGACAGAACTCCTTCATGGCACCTTTGGACAGATTGGTACCATTGTCAATGATAATGCTATGTGGAAAGCCAAACCGGAAAATCACTTTTTGATGAATTTAACCGCCGTGGCTGCATCACACTTGCTAACGGGCTCTGCCTCTACCCACTTTGTAAACTTGTCAACCGCCACCAAGAGGTGGGTCTTCTTATCTTTGGACCTCTTGAAAGGCCCAACCATATCCAGCCCCCAAGTTGAAAACGGCCAAGTAATTGGAATCATCCTCAATTCTTGAGCTGGCACATGAGCGCGTCTTGAGAACTTTTGACAGCCATCACATTGTCTGACCAGGTCCTCCGCATCAGCATGAGCAGTCAACCAATAGAAACTATGGCAAAACGCTTTAGCCACCAAAGATTTTGAACCGGCATGGTGACCACAATCTCCTTCGTGAATTTCACGCAAAATTTCACAGCCTTCCTCAGGAGACACACAGCGTTGAAACGCCCCGGACACACTGCAATGATGCAGCTCTCCGTTGATAATAGTCATGGAATTGGACCGCCGGATTATCTACCTGGCTAGAGTCTCATCCTCTGGTAACTCACCCCGATTCATGTACGCGAGATAAGGAACCGTCCAATCCAGGATAACATGAAGAGCCGCCACCAATTGAGCTTCTGGATCAGGAATAGCCAGATCCTCTTCACCAGGGAGCTTGACGGATGGATTATGCAGAACATCCAAGAAGACATTAGGCGGGACCGGTTTACGTTGAGAACCTAATTGGCTCAAAGCGTCCGCCGCTTCATTCTTCCGTCGATCCACACGGTCCACCTGATAACCCTTGAAGTGACCTGCAACAATATCCACCTCACGACGATATGCTGCCATGAGTGGATCTTTAGAATCCCAAGTGCCAGACACTTTCTGAGCCACCAGGTTCGAGTCATCGAAGCACTTAACTCGGCTTAGATTCATCTCCTTAGCCATCCGAAGACCATGGAGCAAGGCTTCATACTCAACTGCATTGTTAGTACATGGGAACATTAAGCGGAGAACATAACAGAACTTATCACCTTGTGGGGAAGTTAATATGACTCCAGCCCCCGAGCCCTCCAATTGTCTGGATCCATCAAAATGAATAGTCCAGTAGGTGTGATCCGGCTTCTCTTCAGGTGCTTGTAGTTCCATCTAATCGTTGATGAAATCCACAAGTGCCTGAGATTTGACCGCTGTCCGAGGTACGTATTTCAACCCATGAGGCCCAAGCTCTATAGCCCACTTGGAAATCCGGCCAGTTGCTTCCCTGTTCTGGATTATATCTCCCAAAGGAGCAGACCTGACCACTGTGATGGGATGCCCTTGGAAGTACTGTTTAAGCTTCCGGCTTGCCATGAAAACTCCATACACCAACTTCTGCCAATGCAGATACCTTTGCTTGGATTCAGTAAGTACTTCACTGATATAGTAAACCGGACGTTGAACTGGATACTCCTTGCCTGCTTCCTTGCGCTACACCACAATAGCCATGCTGACTGCTCGAGCGTTGGCTGCCACATATAACAACAGTGGCTCCTTGTCAATTGGAGCAGCAAGAACCGATGGATTAGCCAGCTGCCGCTTTAAATCTTCCAACGCTTCATCTACAGCCGAACTCCAAACGAAGTTATCGGTTTTCTTCAGCATTTGATATAAAGGAATCGCCTTGTCGCCGGGGCGGCTGATAAACCGGCTCAACGCAACAATCCGGCCAGCCAAGCGTTGGACGTCATTGACGCATTTCGGTTTAGCCAAGGAGGTGATGGCTGTGATCTTCTTCGGATTAGCCTCAATACCCCTATTAGACACCAGAAAGCCCAACAGCTTGCCTGTCGGTACACCAAAAACACACTTGGCCGGATTAAGCATCATCTTGTAAGTCCGCAGGTTATCAAAGGTTTCCTTCAAATCATCAACCAGAGTCTCCTTCTTCCTTAACTTGACCACGATATCATCCACATAAGCATGAACATTACAGCCGATTTGCTTATGAAGGCAATTCTGCACACACCGTTGATAGGTCGCCTGGGCACTCTTGAGCCCAAAGGGCATAGACACATAGCAGAAGGCTCCAATGGGAGTTATGAAGGCCGTCTTTTCCTGGTCCTTAACCGCCATCTTGATCTGATGATAACCAGAATATGCATCCAGAAAGCTCAAGCGCTCACAACCCGCCGTAGCATCAATAATTTGATCAATACGAGGACGAGCAAAAGGATTTGCTGGACAAGATTTTTTCAAGATCTGTGTAGTCCACACACATACGCCAGGTGCCATTCTTCTTAAGGACCAGCACCGGATTAGCTAACCATTTAGGATGGAAAACTTCAACGATAAATCCAGCCGCTAAGAGCCTGGCCACCTCTTCTCCAATAGGTTTGCGTCGTTCTTCATTGAACCGGTGGAGAAACTGCTTCACCGGTTTGTACTTAGGATCAACATTCAGAGTGTGCTCAGCCAGTTCCCTCGGTACACCTGGCATGTTAGAAGGCTTCCATGCAAAGATGTCCCGATTCTCATAGATGAACTCGATGATCGTGCTTTCTTATTTCGGATCCAAGTTTGCACTGATGCTGAACTGCTTGGACGAATCGCCAGGTACGAAGTCAACAAGCTTAGTCTCAGCTGCCGATTTGAACTTCAGGGCCGGATCATGTTCCGTAGTTGGCTTTTTCAATGGAGTCATGTCTGCCGGATCAACATTATCCTTATAATATTTCAACTCCTCCGTGGCACAAACCGACTCTGCATAGGCCGCATCACCTTCTTCACACTCCAAAGCGACCTTGCGGCTTCCATGGACAGTTATTGTTCCCTTGTGACCCGGCATCTTGAGCTGCAAATAGACATAGCAGGGCCGTGCCATAAATTTGGCATAAGCCGGCCGTCCAAACAGGGCGTGATATGGACTCTGGATCTTTACCACCTCAAAGGTCAATATTTCAGACCTGGAATCACGATCATCTCCAAAGTCCACTTCTAGAGCTATCTTGCCAATAGGATATGCTGACTTACCAGGTACCACGCCATGGAACACCGTATTGGATGGTTTAAAAAATTTATTTGTTAACCCCATACAACGGAGGATGTTGATACTGCTTCCTCCATCCATGAGTACCTTGGTGAACTTATAACCTCCCACCTGAGGCACTACCACCAATGCCAGTTGACCCGATTGTCAACCCGGGGAGGATGATCCTCTCTGCTCCACACGATTAGCTGCTCAGACCAGTGTAAGTATCGGGGGACTGCTGGTTCAACAGAGTTCACCGCCCGCTTATGAACCTTTCAGTCACGCTTGTCCAAACTAGTGGTGAAAACATGATATTGCCCACTATTTAACTGCTTTGGGTTGCTCTGATAACCCGACTGCTGCTGCTGCTGATTGTAGCCACCCTGGCTGCTCTGGTTACCTTGATTGTTATTTCCGCCCAGATTACCATTGAAGCCTGAACCGGAATTTCCTCCACCATAACCTGGCCCATGAGATCCGGATCCTGACCTGCCACCTGATCCGTGATCATATCGGAAAGCATTAGAATTTTTGAACTCTTGCATGATGTAGCAGTCCTTCCAAAGGTGGTTGGCCGGCATCTCCTTCGTCCCATGTTTTGGGCAGGGCTGGTTTAATAGGTAAGACAGACGGTCCGGGTTAGGATTAGGCACTCTGCTATGATTCGACGATTTACCCTTTCGTCACTGGCCCTTGTCCTATGCAATGGTATTAGCCACGAAGTCCATGCTGCTATCCGCTTTACGCTTGCCGCCGTTCCCTTGGCCTGCCGAGTTGTGGGGCTGCCCCTTGGCATTGCTGTTCTTCTTTCCCTTCCCTGTCTTGTCATCATCAGACTCGGGATCCTTGGTACTATCAGAGTCAGCATATTTTACTAAAGCGTCCATGAGGGTTCCCATATCGTTCCAATGGCGCTTTAGCCGTCCCAATTTCAATTTCAGAGGTTCAAACCGGCAATTGCCTTCCAAGGTTATGACTGCTGTATCGGCATTGATGCGGTCTACCGAATGCAAAATTTTCGAGACCCGGCGCACCCAACGGGTCGTTGATTCTCCTTCCTCCTGGACACAAGCCGCCAGGTCCACTATCGACATGGGCTGCTTGCATGTATCCTTAAAATTCTGGATAAAACGGGCTCTCAACTCGGCCCATGAACTGATAGAGTTGGCTGGTAAGCTTTTTAACCAAGTACGAGCAGTCCCTTCTAGCATCATGGTGAAATACTTCGCACATGCCGCACCATCCACATCGAGCATCTCCATGGCCATCTCATAGCTCTCCAACCACGTTTCTGGAGATAAGTCGGCAGTGTAATTTGGCACTTTGTGCGGGCCCTTGAAATCCTTGGGCAGGCGCACATTGCGTAAAGCGGGGATAAGGCATGGTACCCCCAAAGAACTAGAGGTAACTCCGGGCTCAACTGAGGTGGTCGGACGAACCGGCGTAAGCTGACGAGCTCCATACTGCGCCGCTAACTCGGCCTCCCTGCGCGCTCGGCCCCGATCTACCACTTCCTGAGCATCACCAGCACCACCTGCCGGGTTATTGTCACGGGGCGCTTCACGGTTCCGTGCATTGCTCGATACTGCCGGCTCCTCCATACGCCTACTGTAACTCCGGCTTGGATGAAGGGTGGAGTGAATTCGATCACGGCTATATGAATAAGCTTCATGTTCAATCAAGGCTGTCCGAAGAAGCTCCTTAACCCGGCGCGTTTCCACGGCCGTCGGAGAATCACCTTCAATTGGAATGGCCTCCAGTCGTGAAGCGGCCGCAACAAGATTGTCCATCGGATTAGAATAATGACCCGGAGGCGTCGGGACAGGCTGAGGCACAATATTGTTCTGACAAGGTGGATCCATCAAACGTGGCTGAACCGGCGCGCCTGCTCCAGGCGCTTCCGCCCGGTTTACCACTGGCAGGTTACTGGTCCCTGCTCCTGGGGTGTTGAAGAGGTCCCTTGCTTCGTAAACCGGAGGTAGGCGGGACCGGTGCTTCCTTTTTAGGACTTCATGCGATGCGTTCTGATCCAGCATAAGTCGATAAGCCTGTGCGTCCAAAGCGGCCCGTTCTGCGGTCATCCTGGCATTCTCAGCCGCTAGGTCGGCCATGGCCTGAGTGATCTGATCCTTCACCTTTGCGATTTCTGCATTGTGGGCATCCTGATCTGCCGGATTAGCCTCTGCCATGAGTGTAGCCAACGCGACAAATAGATCAGACAAAACCTGAGTCGGCGGGCGCACAGGGCCTCCTGCCCCGGCTGCCGTCGCTGTTACTGACCCGGAGATCATTGCTGCTGCGGTCGAAGAGTGGATTGCCGATTGTGTACCGGCCATGAATATTCCAACCCGGCTCGGCAGATCAGAGGGGTCCGGAATACTGTCGCCATCGGAGCAGCCCCCAAGCCGGCCATCTTGTAATTGATATAACGACTTGGTCTCTCCGGTTGATGACCCGTCACCGGAATAAATGACGGTCTCACAACCAGATTCAGATATATCCTCGTATTCCCCTCCATGGATGACTCCCACGAAGGCACGCTTTACAGCCGGTTTGACCCGGGCAGACCGTGCGCGCTGAGCCATTTCGATAAGGTCGGTGTAGATGTCCGGCTCAGGGCCCGGTTCACCGATCTTGCCGATGAAGACGTGTATGCCACCAAAGGGGACCCAGTACTCGTACTCGATTGAGCCGGCCTCGGGGCCCCATCCTGCATCGTCGATGTAGAGCTTGCCGCGACGACTCTTGGTCATCTGGCCCACAGCGTAGCCCTTGAGGCCTTCGAAGTTGCCCTCCAAGAACTCTAAACCATCGTGCGATAGCCCCACGGTGGGCGCCAACTGTCGTGGTTTTGTCACGGCAGATGTCCTCATGAAAGGACTTAGTCGTGGAGCTATCGCTATGGGTTAGCTTGAAGGGGTTAAAGCGGACAAGTTTCGATGACCAGGGAGCGAATATGCTTCGCCTAGTCCTCGAGTTGTTGTCTGTTCTCCTTGAACCGCCGCCGGGTCGTCCCCTTATATACATGGGTGACGCCCGTCGGTTTACAGAGTCCCGAGACTGGCTCATAGACATGTCCGGTTCGGTCTCTACTATCTCTAACTTACAACACAAGTTATATACTAATGCCGGTTCACGACTACAGGCCTTAACCCGGTTCCGGGCCTTGGGCCCTTATAGAATATCCTCACAGGCTTCAAACATACTTGACTACTGATGAAGTTAACCCGGACTGTCCTGGCCGGTTTACGCCCAGTAGTAATATCCCCAACAACACCCTTCGTAATCGAAGGCACAACCAGGAAATTGTTGTAGTCAAGTACAGCCTCAAGAACACGCCTGACAACAATGCTACAGGAAAACACTAGTTCAGGACACGTGGCGACAAGGACATAGCAGCTGGATAGTTCAACAGTAGAACTCATCATCAAGTCTTCCAGTTCGCACGGCATGACTTTGAGAACTTCATCTCCACCGCGGACCTGGTTCTAATTCAAACAGAAACCATATTTTATTACTACCTCCATTCAGAAATGTAAGATGATTTTCGATATTATACTCCATATATGACTACATATACGCACAGAAATGAGTGAAGAAAGACACTAGAACATGTCTTCAAAGGCATAAGAGCAGAGGGATTACATGCAATATCCATAACACAAGTTACTGAGGCAAATATACCCTCTTAAAAGGTAGCATTGATGTTCATAAAGTACTCCCTCCGTCCCAAAATTCTTGTCTTAGATTTGTCTAGATACGGATGTATCAAGTCACATTTTAGTATTAGATACATCCATATCTAGAAAAATCTAAGACAAGAAATTTGGGACAGAGGGAGTAGTTGAAAGTAATCTATAAGAAATCAGTGTCAACCTCTCACATGTTTTGGTCAAAAGAGGAATTTAGAACCGTCATTTTGCACACTAAAATCACATGCAAGATCACCCAGAAAGTTGTACTACCAGTACTACTACTGCGTATTAGATGAAAAAACACGATCAAGATCGAGAAAAAGATCGTCAACAAGAGACATTACCTGGACTAGCTTAATGAGGGATCCCGGAGAGGGGGGCTTGGACAGGGCGATGGCTTTGAGCTTGTCTGCGGTAGTCTCGGCGGGGTGCTTGCGCTTCTTCGTACCATGAGCCTCGACGGTTTTGGCCAGAGCCATAGACATCACATCGGCCGGTGCTCCGGCGTCCATCCAAGAGAGGAAGCTGGGAGAGAAGAGTGAAAGGAGGAACGAGATGAGGGAGAAGCGAAGCGAGTGGGGGTTTTCTTCAAGAGAGCAAGCTGAGACAGAAGAGTGAAATGATGGTTGCTTCATCCGTCCAACTTACTGCTGGAAAGGAGGGGGTTTTGTGATTTGACGGCTCATTGGGCATTACTGCGGTGGTTCGATCGGGGTAGTCTACCGTCACTCTACTACGGAGTAATTTAGTGCATGGCTGGTGGACCCAGTTGCTGGTTGTCCCACACGTCGGTGAAAGTGAGTAATTTAGTGCATGGCTGGAGGAGGATCTGCATGGTAGAGCGTGTCCACTGTTTTTCTGAAGAAAAAAATGATTACAGCAAGCGTTTCCACTCTTACGACGGAGGAGTGTGAAACACGGCATCCACTTGAACATACACAGTGCTCCTACTACTAGGCATGTGCAGTGGTTCATACGTCAGTACTACACAATCTTGTTGCTAGTGTAGTAAGATATGACGATAACAAATGATGTTGTGCGCATGTCAACTACTCCTATATGTAACATAGTACCGCTTTTTCGATTGTCCGGTCGAGAATGAACGGTGAGACCAATGTTAACAGAACTAGGTCCACAGCGCACGGAGAGTACGGTGCTACAGTACTCCACGAAACATGAACCATATGAAGCACGAATAGTGTTAGGCAGGGTGTATGAAGGGTGCACGGGATGGGAGAAAAAGTTCCCTTCTCGATCCACTTTTGGGTGTTTGGCAGAGTGCATGAAGGGTGCATGAGTCCACACTAGTAGGGTGACAAAAATACATGAAGAGGAAACAACTATATTGAGATGAGAATGCAACCAAACACACCCACACGCTTTGTGCTACAGTGACTGATCTGCACCGTCTGAGTTTGATCCAACGGTCATGTTGCGCCAAGACATGGACATGCCCATGCAGAGGGCGCCTAAACACCACCGAAGTCCCTCTGCTTCTCAAGGCGCACGACATTGGTGATGCAGGGTGCAACCGCCCGCAGAGCCCACTCCCGGTCGATGGGAGCCAGCTCGTCAAAGACGGCGTCCAATGGCACAAATGGATTCCGGTGACGGAGCCCTAAAAGGATTCGCCCGGCAACGGCAACGGCAGCCCGCAACCCCTCCTTGTCCAGCTCAGCCCCCACCATCGTGCGGAGACGGCTCAGCTCCTCGGAGATATAGGTGAAGAAGGAGACCAGGTCAGGAAGCTGCAGCTTGTTGAAGTCGACCGGGTGGTCGAACGGGTTTAGCCCGACGGCCGGCATCGTTGCGCTGGCACGACAGTAGGCATCGCATAGTCGCAACACGTGCGTGGCGACTTGGTTCACCAAGTGGCTGAGGCGATCCTGGACCTCGTCACGATCGGCCCGCTCGCGCTCCAGCCGGCTCCTTTGACGGCCTATCGTATCTCCCGCTTTCTGCAGCAACGCCGCTGACGCCTCGAGCATCTTTGTGGTGGACGTCTGCCGCTTTTGAAGCTCCATGAACTCCCGCACATAACGGAGGAGCATGGCACTCCTCTCCTCCTTGAGCTCATGGAGCTCCATGTCCTTGGCCCTGAGCTCCGCATCCTTGGCATGGAGCTCCTATGTTAGGCGCCTCACCTCGGACTCCATGCTCTGTTGTGCCGCCATGGCACCAGGTAGAAGCAATGGGGAGAGGAATCAAAGGGGGCGAAACCGCTGAAAGACAATGCAATCTACGGGAAGGCGGAGGGAGCGGGGAATCTTTTGGTTTTCACCACGGTAAAACACCAGTTGACGACTTCTCACATCAGGGAGCAGTGGGTTTTTACTGGCGGAGTCATCGTGACTAATTGCTACCGCGTCTGCTCCCGTCAATCAAAAAATTAAAAATCCTGCCGCACTTGCTCCCGTCAATCAAAAAATTAAAAATCCTGCCGCGCCTACTCCCGTCAATCAAAAAATTAAAATCCTGCTGCACCCAAACACAGAGAAACGTCGCGGTGGATATTTAAATTTACCTGCCGGCAAGTAGATAAAAAAGGGGTGAAAAAACAAATGTGGTGGCGGCCTAGCTAATCGGTCGAACTAGCCCAACTAGCTAGCCACCGTGCTTCACTGATGTACTCGGCGGGAAAGGTGGTCTTTCGTGATTTGACGACTCATTTACTTGCTTCGGCGCTACGACCGAGGAGGACCCAGAAAACGCACGGTAGGGCGTCCCACGTCAGGAAGAATATATGCGTGCACCACCCAGGAGGACCCCGAAACCGTGCGGTAGGGTGTGCCACATCTCGGCACGGAGGAAAAATGTGCGTGTAAAAATATACTGTATCAGACGTAGTACCTATGGTTCGACCTCGGGACCCAGCCAGTCGGTCGAAAACACCCCACTAGCCACACAACTTCATCATGCAAACGTGGCACAGAGGATAGATGTGGTTAGATTCGTCTCGACCAGCCACAATGTCTCTTGTTCTAGGCGATTCTTCTATTTTCCAAGCTTTTTTTAGTTCTAATAACACCACGGCAAGCTAGCGCTGCTCTTCGTGTGTGCCCATGCAAAGGTTAGACGATGGAGAGAAGAGAGATTGAGATCGCAGACCTGGGACCCACCAGTAAGTGAGACAACGATCATGCACGTGTTGACGAGGCACTCCCTCTACTCTACTCAACGCAAGTACTGTATAAAATCAAGTTATGGGACAGAGCCAACAACCGTTCGTTTTTTCAGGTTATCGATTTACGCTTTGTAGTCCAGGTTGCCAGTTCAAATCTCATCTTTCAGATTTGTTAGTTTTAGGTCCAAATTTGATTAATGACAAGTGGGACCCCCGTGTGTTGTTCCGATATTTCAGTGTAGGATGGTTTTTTTGAACAAACACTTTGCACGGTTAGACAAGTAACGGCACGAGTTACACGTATTTTGCAAGTTTACGAACAAAAACGACAGCCGCATAGAATATCACATCCACCCCGCAGCTTAGATACTATGGTAATACGAGTTTTTACACCGTTGGAAGTGAGATCCAATGGCTTGGGAGTAGTCTTTGTAATTATGCGCAATTTCCAAACTCTCCAAATGTTTTTTTGCAAATAAAACATTCAGGCCTCGTGTGTGCCACTACATCTTCGATCCAACGGCTCCCCGGTGCTCATATTAGGTGCTCCCCGTAGCTTAATTACCCGCTACGGTGATATGTGCATCTAGGTCGTATGATCAGTGATCAGATGGCACATGCATAGTACTTGTACTTTCTACGCATTTCCCAAGCTCTATCAGCCGTATATTTCAAAAACATTCAAACCTCCTACTGTGGGCCGTTAGATCTCAGTGAACTCGTATCACCATAGAATCTACGGTACGGGAGCACCTCATACTCTCCCGTGCCAGAAAACATAAGGTGCTATCGCAGCTTGGATGCTACAGTGATATGAGCTTGGAGGTCGTTTGATCTGAGATCCAATGGCATCTGAGCAGTCTTTGTGCTTGTAAGCAGTGGCCGAACTCTTTTGGGGCTTTTCTGCAAAAAACCATTCGAACCACCGAGGAGGTGTTGGGTCACAAATTCAACGCCTCTGAAGAGCTTGTATCACCAAAGCATCTAAGGTGTGGTAGCACATGATATTCTTACATACAGGAGAATATGATGTCCTCCTTCATCTTAGATGCTATGGTGATACGAGCTTCGAGGTCGTTGGATATGGGATCAAAGGGCATCTAAGTAGTTTTTGTACAAATTGTGTGCAATTCTCAAACTCATCAAGGTTTCCTGCAAAAATATTAAGACACATCATGTGAGCTGCTATATCTCAGATCTAGAAGCTCCAAGCAACTCGTATCGGCATATAGCATCTAAGGTATGGGGGCACATGATATTCTCCCGGGGAGGAGGGGTGGGGGTGCACAACCAATCTGTGGCTGGGAGGGTGGGGACAAATATAATCTAAACAACCCTAAACAGAGCTCCACAAATTTATCTAAGGTCGAGGGGTTGACCCCCGACAATCATAGCTCCGCCTAAACACAACATTTGCATGTACTGTAGTACTAGACTTAATATTCATGTTTCAGTCTCATGCTCATTTTAAATATTGAACTGAGGACCATGGATGTCTTACATTTTACTCCCTTCGTTCCTAAATATTAGTCTTTTTAGAGGCTTCAAATGGACTGGCACATACGGATGTATATAGACATATTTTAGAGTCTACATTCACTCATTTTGCTCCGTATGTAGTCACTTGTTGAAATCTCTAAAAGACTTATATTTAGGAATAGAAGGAGTATTTTTGAATTCGTGCCATACATGCATGGTTTGAAAAAATAGATGCACTATACTTATTGGATTGTTGTTGTGTTCGTGCGTGTGTGTCTCTCTGTGTGTGTGGTCATATGCTTGATACACACAAATTTTTCTCACCTCCATATTGTTCATCTTTTAAATTTGAATTTGCATTGGAAAACTTACTAGGGATACCATGAAATGTGAAATCCACGTTGAGATCACTATATCACAAACACACTCTAATTCAACAACTCGTCATAAATCAATTACCACGTTAAGATTAGTATTTGCAAGGAAAATACGGGTATTGTAATACACACAGATTCATTCGGCAATTTAAAAGGTTCCTTCCGTATTCTCGAATGGTAGGACCCAACAGCTTACCAGCCAGACCTTGGCTCATGTTGATCCTAAAAAACCGGGCTCGTGTCCTTCGGTGGCGTGCGTGGTACGCACATTAGGCAACCCCAACCAGTCGAGCCTCAGCGTTTCAAGTCGAAATATCTGGCGGCCAGAATTCCAGCCCTAGGAAATTCCCCTCATGCCCCGGTCCATAATGACTACCAATGAACAATGGAGGGATGCTTTAGTAACTAGACAATGTTACCTACCGTGCCAAGCACGGTTCAATTCCCTCGGTCGCCGCTCGTCAAGGTCACCCGTCAACTGCATTGCCTAGTACTACTACTACTACACCAGGATGAGCACATAATTGAGCTCGTTTGTTCATGCCTAGTACTCTCTGTTGGAAAAGGCAGTGCCTAGGAGGCGATTAGGCACTCCTAGGCACTAGGCAATGGCCAAACGCCTCGCTTAGGGCATAAGCTGAAGTCTAGGCAGAGCAAGTAATAAATTCTCTACCCAAGCGATAAATCATGCCATATTGCACTGATATGCCAAAAGGGCCATATTCCAATCGTAGTAGCTCGTAGTTAACATACTTATATGCCCTAAATTAATAAAATACACATATAATAACCACATATACACCCTGATAGTAAAAGTTATATAACCGCCTAGGCTGCGCCTAGGGCGCTTAAGCACCGCCTAGGCACTAGGCGAAGGCTAACCACCTCGCTTACGCCTACCGCTTTTTCCAACCTTGCATATATAAGGCAATGCACTGGTACGGAGGGATTATCCTTTTACTCTGCATATATAACTTGTCTGAAGTCTAACTAAGCAAAATGTTTGACCAAATCCTTTCTTAAGAAATACAACAGGACAAATGTATGGCTTGAAAATTTATTGCATGATGAAGGTTATGATATTGTTTCGAATCCTTGATCTTAAATTTCAGAAAATCCAAAAGTGAGCATAAATTCTTGAAACTAAGCATGGTCACGTGATATGGCACAAATATTACTTTGTAAGTTTTTTCTTCAATTTGAGACCAGCTGCTTATGACAAGTTGCACAAATGAAGAGCCAAGGTATTTTGGAACAAAGACCTGTCACGTTAAGGCGAACGCTTTCACTATTGAAACCGTGGGTGTTTACGTGCTGCCATGAGTCCCCACTTCTCATCGGCAGGTGCTGTCCGAGCAAGCGTGTGAGTCGACGGGAGGCATGCGAGCAGACCGCTGCGCCGACTGTCAGGGAGGCGTGCGAGCAGACCACTGTGCAGGCTCACCGGGAGGCAAGCCCTTTGACCAGGCTTGCCGCCCACTGTCGTCCCAACTGCTCCCACTTTTAATGTCGCCAGCGCCGCAGTTTAAAATCAACCCTGCACTACCCGGTATCGCTACAATCCTCTCTCTTCCTCTCCGATTCTCCTGTCGTCTACCTCCAACTAGCCTGGCCTAAACGTACGCCATGCCGCATCACGATGGTCTGCCCTTAGTGTTCCAGTTTCCTCAGGAAGACACCCAGCTGGAGTCTCAAGAACATAAGGCACTTTGGGACGAGCTTGAACTGGCCTTGTGGGAAGACGTCGCGCCTGTCCCCGCTCCCGTTCCGGCTCCCGTCGCCCCGACTGCGCCAGCGCCCATCCCCGTGGCATTGATGGGCTGGGAGCCACACATTGTCGCCGAGCTTGATCCCACGGGGTTCCACGAGGTCCCCACCGACTTTCACACGCCCGTGCACCTGCCAGTGCATGAGCCTGCGCGTGCACTGACGCGCACGCCCGTGCCGGTGCCCGTGCACCTGCCAGCGCATGCGCCTGCGCGTGCACTGACATGCGCGCCCGTGCCGGTGCCCGTGCACACGAATGTCTCCGCCGCGTGTTGATAGCGCTTGTCCCCGCGCGGGTGCCAGTGCCCCCCTCGGCGGCATGGATGGCCGCCGTCGATCGCTTCCTTGCACCAACGCCAGTCGCCTCCTCCTGCCAGTTGACTCGCTCCGAAGTCCAGAACATTTTGGCCTTCCTCGAAGCTAGGCCAACGTCTAGGAGTACGCCAACAATAGCGCAAGACGCCGCCTTCGCTGTCGGTCAGTGGCCCGACGACACACAGAGCACGGCAGAGGAGCCGCTTCCCACCGCGAGACGCCCCCGCCGCCGCCGCGTAATCTAAATTTGCCATGAAAAATGTTCGGATTGCCATGCTTAAAATCCGAAAGTTTATCATTTCCATTTACTTTATATCGATCGTCGTATAATTTAAAGTCGGAGTCAGACTGAACAAAATGTATGGTTTGATCGATTGAATGTTCTACTAGAGCCATATCAAATTAAATATAAAACGTCATCAAGCCACATGTATTCCTTGTCATCCAACGACCTAGATTGCTTCAATGTCGAGCGCTCAACACGTTTAGCGTGTAGTTAATTTCATGCCAAAAATAGTGCTAATCACATGACAACACGCAAATAATATCCTAGTAGTTAATATCCGCATGCACTTAATATACTTCCAAATTAACATGCATTGCACGTACACACTGACTAGTGCTGCTAGTACATGAAACTGGTGCCGTGACTTGTGAACGCGTCCAGATATGGTCAACGGCAACATTGCCCGCGAGTTCTTCCTATTTGCCCATGCGTCTAAACGCAGAAGGGGAGGAGAGAGAGAGAGCACACATGGAACCCACTAGTAAGTGAAGGCGAATAGTACTAAAAATAATATTACATGTTATACATTAATTAGGCTGTGGTAATATAAAAACATTATGTGAACAAAGGGGGTACAACAACTGGATAGATCTGCGAACAGTTTCATGGTTCATGAAATCAAAATACTCATGGATCAACGAAATTCTTGTATTACTCACATTTATCATAGTCAAAACAATGTAAGCCATTTGTTGGCATCTTTTGGTAGAACTACGGGTCGTACCATGGTGTGGCTCGGATCTGGACCTGATGAGGTCGTCAAACTATGTAATTCTGCTAGTAGCTCGACTACGTGAGTAATACAAGTAATTTCCCGCAAAAAAGGGGGTACAACAAACATTGCTATTCTACGTATGTTGCCTATTGACGTGCGGCTTGAAGGCCCGGTCTCATGTTCGAGCCTCGTCCTTTATTTTTTAATTTGTATATGGGTCCAAATTCATTTCATGACATGTGGGCCCCTCGGTGTGTAGTTTGTAGCACTTTAATTTGTGGGTCGAAATTTGTTCCATTCCAAGTGGACTATCAGTGTGTAGTTTTGTAGCTTATTTATTATAGCTAGCCTATGGTATGATTGTATGTTGTGATTGTTGTCCTATGGACTAAAACCCTTCGGTTTATATAGACACCGGAGAGGGTTAGGGTTACACAAGGTTGGTTACAAAGGAGGAGATACCCATATACGTATTGCTTAGCTTGCCTTCCACGCCAAGTAGAGTCCCATCCGGACACGAGACAAAGTCTTCAATCTTGTATCTTCATAGTCTAACAGTCCGGCCAATGGAGATAGTCCGGTTGTCCGGAGACCCCGTAATCCAGGACCCCCACAATGGTCTTTTGTGATTTGACGACTCATTTACTTGCTTCGGCGCTAGACCTAGCAAACGCCCGGTAGGGCGTCCCACATCAGGAAGAATATATGCGTGCACCACCCGGGCGGACCCCGAAACCGCGTGGTAGGGTGTGCCACGTCTCGGCACGGAGGAAAAATGTGCGTGTAAAAATATACTGTATCAGATGTAGTACCTATGGTTCGACCTTGGGACCCAACCAGTCGGTTGAAAACAGCCCACTAGCCACACGGCTTCATCATGTGAACGTGGCACGGAGGATAGATGTGGTTAGCTCCGTCTCGACCAGCCACAACGTCTCTTGTTCTAGGCGATTCTTCTATTTTCAAAGTTTTTTTAGTTGTAATAACACCACGGCAAGCTAGCACCGCTCTTCGTGTGTGCCCGTGCAAAGGTTAGATGATGGAGAGAAGAGAGATTGAGATCATAGACCTGGGACCCACCAGTAAGTGAGATAACGGTCATGCACGTGTTGACGAGGCATTCCCTCTACTCTACCCAACGCAAGTACTGTATAAAATCAAGTTATGGGACAAAGCCAACAACCGTTCATTTTTTCAGGCTATCGACTTACGCTTTGTAGTCTAGGTTGCCAGTTCGAATCTCGTCTTTCAGATTTGTTAGTTTTAGGTCCAAATTTGATTAATGACAAGTGTGACCCCCGTGTGCTGTTCCGATATTTCAGTGTAGGATGGTTTTCTTGAACAAACAGTTTGCGCGGTTAGACAAGTAACGGCACGAGTTACACGTTTTTTGCAAGTTTACGAACAAAAATGACAGCGGCATAGAATATCACATCCACCCCGCAGCTTAGATACTATGGTGATACGAGTTTTCCCACCGTTGGAAGTAAGATCCAATGGATTGGGAGTAGTCTTTGTAATATGCGCAATTTCCAAACTTTCCAAAGGTTTTTTTGCAAATAAAACATTCAGGCCTCGTGTGTGCCGCTGCATCTTCGATCCAACGGCTCCCCGGTGCTCATATTAGGTGCTCCCCGTAGCTTAATTACCCGCTACGGAGATTGGAGTAGTTTTGGGCCCAATGCGACGAAAATATAATCTAAACCGACCAGAATAAATGCCTACACAAATTAATCCAAGGTTGGAGTGCCCCTCGCAATGTAAATAGCTCCGGCTTTGCGAGGGATGGAGAGGTAGTAGCTTCAACGTGTGGAAGATACGGTGTGAGAAAGTGAGGTCAATCAAGAGACATATAGATAGAGAGACAAAGTGAGTGTGGTCCGACATTCATTGAACAAATATATATGCTCTGGAGAGATATTGTCCGATTGAGCTTTTTGGCAAGGGTGAGGGCTGTAAGATAGAGCTTGAGAGATGATCCAGTCACAGACGTGTAGATATATTTTGTGCGTGGGAGGAAGCAAGGTTAACCGATCACATAGGGTCGTCGTGTGATCGAAAGAGTGAGACGGGTTGGAGAAAGTGACCTAGATAGATGATGTGCGTGAGAGAGTATACAATATAGATTCATTTGCAAGGAAAACACGGGCATGGTAATACATATAGATTCATTTGCAAATGAAAGAAGATTCGTTTGCATTCTCAAATGTAGGCGCACCAGGCAGACCAGGGTCGTGTCAGGGTGGACACTGCTTCGGTGCCTTAAAGGCAACTGCCTTTGGGTCACTGACATGTGGGCCAGCCACCTGTTGGGCCCACATGTCATGGACACAAAGGCAGGTGCCTTAAGGCACCGAAGCATAGTCCTGTCGGGGTGGTCGCGTGTGTCGGACGGACGCGTAGCACCCAGCCACCCACCTTCTCCCCCCCCCCCAAAAAAGGACGACGACAATATAAGTTCACGCTTCCACGTTTCGGATTGAAATATCTAGCGACCCCAATTCCAGCCCTACAAAATCTCTCTTCTCTACCATCCCCTTCCGCACCCAGATTGCTCAAATCCCTAATTCGCCGCCAACCCTCGGATCGCCCCTCGTCTCGTCTCTTTCCCCACCATTCCCCACCTCTGTGCCGGACGACGACGACGAAGACGACGGTCGCGCTACCTCATCTACACCCTCATCCACCGCACCGGGTGGTCCACCGACAACGTCGTCCACCGCAACCGATGTGCCTCACTAACACCGAGTTCCACTGCATCAGGTGCGCTTCACCGACGCCATCTCCCAGCTCACCGGGGCTACTTCACCGAGCACATCGTCGCACCTTCGCCCCCCGAGGCCGTTGGGGCTTCACCAACGGTCTCGTCCACTGCATCGTAGCGCTCCGCTGCCACTCAAGATCTGCATCCATGCGCGGCCAGCCAACACCAGCGCATCACCCTCAAGGGCTCTGAAGTGACCCACACTCAAGCTAGGCGAGCATGCCCAAATGCCGGCCCGAACTAGGTATCCACACATCACTCCCTTGTGCACTGTTCCGACGATGTTTGGATATCCTTTCACTGCTCTCTTAGCTTACACGCCTATGCAACTCTGACTTTAACTTTTATTTCTTTTGGAGATATCATCTGAAACAAGCGAATCCATTGTTTAGCGAAGCATGACGGTGCTACGGGATCTGGTACACATCCTGCACACCCGTATAACCTTGTAAGTATCTGTCCTCCTGTACAACATCAAGGTCGATTCCTCTTATTTGATCAACCATTCACCGTGTCAAAAATGCAGAGGGGGATGCAAGGAGCACAGGGCCTGCACATCCAAGCAAGTGGTAACATGGACTTGTACATGGAACATCCCAAGTGCAAGCAGAGCTGCAGTGAGCCTGTACAACGAGCTAGCGTAAGTCCCTGCATTTCATTTAATTCGTACTAGCATTCGTGTATGATTTGTGGGCAGTGGTGATCCACGAATTCAAGTTACCAGGGGCGAACATTTAACTTAAAAAATACGAAGGCACTTGCACTCCGGAAATCAACATAACTTGAGAAATGTGAAGCTACATGCACTTTGAAAACCAGCAAATGATCCAAAGTAGTTCAGATTATAAACACTAAATGATGCAAGCACCAAAAAACCCAAAATGCAACATGGTGTACAAGGACTACAAACATGGTCTGTACCTGCTTGAATTATTCATTCTCTGGCTAAAAATATCGAAGTGTAATTGCACGTATAACCAGTGCGCAAACTGCATATCAATATATCTATCCTGCACAAGTATGCCAATAGTTTCAAACAACAGATTAGAAAAGTATTTATGCTATGTTGTCATGATACGGGGACTTTCTGGTAGATGGCCTCGACGTTTCCTCAAGCGATGAAAATGCACTATAATTTGCTTGTCATCAATGCCTGCAAATCTCTATCTCTCTCAACATAGTAGATCATCATTAGACACTAAATCCTTCAATGAGCTTGCAAAATGCTTGCATTAGATCCCTCATTAGACACTATATGTTCATCACCAGGAGCATGTAAAATGTTTGCATCAAATCCTTCATTAGCAGTCTGTTCATTAGACACTTCAGGCTCAAGAACAACATGAGCTTGTATGTTTGCACCGGAAACTTGATTAGATACATCAGATTCAGTCAGTTCAGTATTGATTGGGGGAGTTATAAAATAAGTAAAAATTGGTTTCATTTTCTCATAGATTCCCTACATACAAGCAGTTTTACAACACCGTCAGGTTTAACTATTGGCCAGAAATTGAAGAGTTGAATTAGATATAATCAGGGATGTGATGTACCTGCTCATTGCGCATGCTACTCTTGCAAGCTGTGACTATCCGTTTGTGCAAGCTCGATGCCATGCCCGTGCTGCTGTCGTTGCCTCCCACGCATGCTACACCCAAGGTTGGATCTTCATCTTCTTATCCTTCCGGTCGCTTGAAGCCCGGCGACCGCCCTCCAACGAGGGCACGAGGAAGTGCTATGTCGGTCTGTCCAGCGGCGGCTAGGTTAGGAGCGAACCAGACTGGAGGCTGGAGCGAATGAATTGGGATTTTTCCTGCTGTCGATCGATATGGGAGGTGCTCGTTTGGGCCGCGAGCCTGCTATAGGGCCTTCCTTGCACTTATGTTATTGGCCCATCCAAATTGAAACATTTTTCTTCATTTTTTACATTGCCTGCTCGTGCGTTGGGACGAACAAAACTAGCATGGGCCAACCTGGATGACTCAAACTAGGTGCACACTTTCTAGCCACCTGAGGCGGCCGCCCATACCAGCCCCTATGGTGGCGTCGCCCCTTTTTGTGTGTATGATTGGATAGTGAAAAATATTCCAGTGGTGCTTTTGATTTACCCACAGAATGGTTGAATTGCTTGTTTCTATGAACTGAGTTCGCCAATAATGTGAAGGATGCCAGTCTTTTCATCCTATTGTAGATTGCTTAGATCTCGATATGCCAAAAGTAATCGCATGAAATATACAGTAAAAGCCAGTGTGATGTGTTTGGCTACAACTAGTCTGACTACACGTCCTCATATAACATATCAAGGACGCACCATCTTACCAGATTAACTATTCGACTTACCCATGCAGTGTGGGAAGAAAGAAGTATTGGGACTGTGTATCCAAGCAATTGATGCCATGGACTCCTTCGTACAACCTTGTAAGCGAAAAAGAAGTTACAGTGTGCCTGTACAAAGAACTAGCGTAAGTTCAGTTACCTGCTTCTCGGAATTTTAGTTCGCCACTTATTGCAAAATTGTTCAATTACGTTGCTTGGCTTAATTTAGTTTGCTACTGATTACATAATGGCACAGCCTGTTAATAATATTGTAGACTGCGCCTATCTATGTGTTTGATACTTACTGTTAAGAATTATCTGTTTGCCTTAACTTAAATATCTACTTGTTTGTTTAACTGCTTTGCTGCTGCAACAGCGGGTTACAATGATGTTAATAACTACTTTTCAGCATCCAATTGAAACTCTTTAATTCTTTGTTTGTTTAACTGGTTTGTTGTTATAACTCCCAGTTGAGATGTTTTGCTAACTTCAACTTTTCTGAATCCAATCGGAACTTTAATGGCAAATCAGGTTAGCCCAAGATCAAAGAGCGAGGTCCCCATGGACGTTGCATCATCCCACAACAGTGGCACCGGCCCAATCGTGCATTCTGAATTGCCAACTGCTGATGCTCTAGAGGCTAAACTAGTGGTAGAAAGAGATTCTGCTTCTTCACCTAGAGATTAAGTTGACATGTTGAGGAAGCAAACATCACAATCACAAGCAGTACTCAAGACAACCATTAAATATTTGGTGGATTTCAAAATGAAGCAAGCTGAGACTAACCAGATTGTTAAGGTCCTGAAGGAAAAAAGGAAATTAAATTCCTACTTGGTAAATCATAGGTGAAATGTTCTTTCCATAGTTGAATAACCTTTGTGTTGTCTGTTCATGTAATCAATCAAACCATTTGTTTTAGAGATCATGTAATAATTGTTTTTTTGTTTTTTGGTTTGTAATTTTATTTGAGCACAAGTCTGTATTAATTGATAAGACTCGAAGACATTTCATTTGGATTGTTGTGCCAGACCTACAAATATGCCAATCGGGCTGAATGTGCATTCAACAATAGTAGTAGTATAGATGGACCATAAGTGACACGCATCAGAAAGGGCCAAGATGCTGGCTAAAAAAAGGATGTTGTTGTAGCCAAAAAAAAGTGCAGCGGCCTGGCTTATGTATGTTAGTTGATATTGTTGATCCATATACTCTATAAGTGTTTATATGTCTGTTAGTTCTGTACATTCTTGGTTGATTGACTCGGTATTTGAATCTTGATACATCGCTTGTATACATATCTAAATGGGAGTACACATTATGATGCGTTGACATTTGAGTTGGACATGAAGTGTTCCAAATATTCGAATTCACCTTAAACTGGATTCTAGTTTCTGAATTTGAGTATCGACATTTGTAAACCATATTCATATATGACAGTGGAATACATCTTTGTCGTCCTTTTGAAGATATATGAAAACACATAGAATGATTTATAAAGATTCATATAGGAATACAAAATGGATTCGAATTTAGTTGCCAGGGTAAACGTGGATGCTTATTGTCCCAAAATTCGAAAGAAGCAGCAAAATGTCCACTCCCACGTCGGCTGCCCGAAGCAAAGTGTTTGGGAGATGGAAATTACTGTCTACCCATTACACGGACAATCCATCGGCCCGATTTCCACTGCTCTAAATAGGGGTAGGTTAGTAACTTCAATTAGACGTGACACGACCGCCTCTGAGCCCATTCCGACACGGTGGGCGTCAAACATGGGCGGCAAAACTCATTTGATTCAAGCTCGTCCGAAAGACCTCTATTTCTCCCTCCATTCCCCATTCATACATGGTGGGCGGCAAAACAAACTCGACTCGGCCGAAATCAATGTAGGCTAATATTTTAAATAGGGGCAGATGTGTAACTTCCATCAGACGTGACACAACCGCCCTACCTGTCTGCCCCGTTCATACACCGTGGGCGCCAACCATGGGCGGCAAAACACCCTCTCCTCGCCCGAAATTGTTACCGGCAAATATTTGGGAGATGTGAGATTACCGTCCTATCCCCAACCGACAAGACGTCCAAATTTTAAACGGGGGCTAAGTTCGTAACTTTCCCATATTTCAGACAGGCGCGCCCCAAAAACATGGTTCCCCGTACCTCTCCCTCCATTTCCCATTCATACACCGTCCGCGCTAGAACACGCCATCCCCACACCAGCCTCCGCCCGCCACCCCATCCATCACCGCCGTCCTCCACCACATCCATCGCCACTGTCCTCCACCATGCCGGAGCGCCTACCAAGACCGCGTCGTCCACTGCTAGAGATGGGCGTTTCTCATCCATGGAGACGGACCAATAGCCTTGCATCACGTCCTCTCGCTTCATCGGCGCCGTCGTCCTCTTTGCCGGGGCCGCTCACACGACCTTCTCTTCCACCGCAACGGGACTTATCCCCCGATGCACCCGTCTACCGTAGCAGATCTGCTTCAACGCCACCGACAGCCATCGCACCCCCGATGCATACACGGCGCCGCAAGAGAGGTGGTACTTCATATCTCCTCAACTTTTTGATCTCAACCAGAAAATAGATCTAAACTTGGTTGTGTAATTGGTCAGCTAAATTTTCCTAAATTAGTTTCGAAAATGCATGTTCGCCGCTCGGGTGTGTATCTCTATAGAGTGCCCACGGTGGGCCGGCCCACCCTGGGATTTTGGGTCGTCCCAGGCCCCGATTCCCCTCTGTTCTGTTGCGCGCTTCCGATCTCTACTCGCCCCCAGCTGCCTACCTCGCCGGCGACTTGCCGTCCCCGGACGGCATGACTCTAGGAGGAGACGCCGGACTAACAGGAGGCCATGAGCCACTCGCCCAACAGCGTCACCGCTGCCCGGCCGCGCCGCCGTGCCTACCTTCCTAGTCCGTTCAGGGCTCAGGCGTGCAACACCCACCAAGCCAACCCGATTTATCCTGAGATACGTCCTCAACACTCAGCAGCCACTCCTCATCACCCATTTTCTAATTGATTCATTACTCATTAGGCAGGACTGTCATTAGGGTTTGTTGTGTGCTCAGTGCTACCTACACTTAATGGTTCAGATGTATTTCGGTAATCTTTAGTACCTCTAAAGTTCACAGGGTTTTCAAAATTCCGGCCCTCAGAACAGAAACTAGTCATTTTGGATTGTTGGTCGTAGTGACATTGACCCAGATTACTACTGGAAGCCAGGTTTGTTGACAATTTTACTTGTCTTTCTTACTCATTCGATATAATATCCAATTATTCACGTCGATTAGTTGCAAACAATAAGTGCTAGACAAACTTCTTCATTCAGATTTTGGACAGTCTGCAGTTACAATTCTGCATACTTGTCCTAGTAAGCTCACAAGTAAATGATTGATTGACTACATCTATGCTTGCCTTGTCATATTTGTTGTCAATATTCTTTTAGGGTGGACCACCCTGTTTCTATATACTGAAACCGTAGACATGAGTGAATAGTATTTCTCTATGTGATCTCATCCATCATGTGTGGGTAACGAACACTGCATTGTATAGAAAGAAAGTGTCATTTCCAGCTTTTACATAGGTTTCGATCTTTTACATGGAATACAATCTGCCTACTTGCTTTGTGTCGCACTACCAATACTCCACCCTTGAAGCTAAACATTACGCCACTCATAATTGGTTAGTTTATTTGTTCAAATACGAATTTCATACGATTCTAATGTTCCTACTTCAGTTTTGAAATGTGTGCCTGCCTGTTATAGAGACATAAGGGGTTTGTATTTCTGTGTGTGGTTTGGTCAGCACGGTTGGGGAGGTGAACTTTGCATATGCAGGGGTTTATAGGGAGACACTCTCCGAGTTGAATCCGCAATGCATTCCATAGATAATCTGACTACTTTTTATGTTTTCATGAATCTCAGATTCTGAACAGCATCATAATGATTATGAGCTTGCGCGCATGAAAAGAATAAAGCAGAACAATGCCATGGATGTCAAACTTGGCATTAAGAGACTGAAATCAAGTCTGGATGCAATGCAATGCAAACGCTCTCCACCTATAGATTCATGCTCAGAATATGATCGTAACAGTGATTCTGAGCTAGAGGGAGACCTAAGTCAATGTAGCTCCCTAGTGGAGGAGTCAGAGGAAGATGCCCTATCTTATTCACCCATCAAGGTACTTGCTCTAACTTTCCAAGGTTACATTGCTCGCACATATCTTGCAACTGATGCTTTCCATTGCTTCTACTTTGTTGAACTGCCATTAGCTTAGTTTACACATCGTGTATGTGAATACGCCCTGCCTATCCATTTTCAGTACATATTCCATCTATCATCATACCATATTTATCCATTCAAATGCTGTTCTTGTGTATCAGACGTTCAAAAGGAAGAGGGTGATTGCTGATCGTGGAGGAGCACAAGCAAAGTATTTGGAAAAGGTAGTGGCACCTGATAAATCAAATAGCCCATTAGGTGTAGTTGCAATATCACCTGACCCACAAAATACCCCAACTCTAGCAGACTCTAGCCCTACTACACTGGTCATTTCTAATGCCCCAACTCAGCAGACCCCAACTGCAACAAACAGTATGATTATGCCAGTTGACATAGCACCAGCTGTACGACGCAAAACCCCCATTCTAGCAAAGAGTACACCAAATGCAGTTGCCAAATCCCTTTTCAAACCAGAGAGGGCCCCAATTGCAGCAAATAGGACCCCTATTCCATTTCTTCCCAGTTTAGAAGACAAAGCTTATGTTGTTGTCAGGAACTTTGTGCGCATCTTTCCTTCATGGAAAGATTATACCGCAGAGACAGAACAATTTCCAGTCTTCGTCCGCAACTTACGCGTAAGTAATGTACTAATGTTATTCATGGTCATTACTGCATATGTTTCTTCTTATAGAAGACATAAGATTTCATTCTTTTAAATAGGCGAGGAGCAAACTGGATTGTGATGACGAGCAAGGGTTGGCTACGCTTTTCAAGCACTCGTTGATGAAGTATCCTTCCTACCTGAGGCAAGCGCACTTCGATTGCAAGCCTCTGAACGAAATTTATGTAAAGTCTCCGGTGCTACATTTATCTGACGGTGACTGGAATAATCTTGTTACACATTGGTCTCGGCTGCAGCGTAAGGTACTCTCTATGATATCACATCACAATTTGAACTACATTTCTGCATTTGCCTTAATGTCTCACTTGTACGAAAACTGTTAGCAGAAGAACATTCATTCTCAAGGGACCACAAAATCTCGCAACTATACTGCACATTGCATTGCTCTTGTGAGTACCTCTTGCCCTGTATGACCATACTTACTTTCATAGTTGTTTGATTATGTAGCATCACTTCACATGTTAGCCTCGTAATCGTCCATTTGGTGGACATTATAAGATCCATATGGACTCTTACATAAATTTAGAATCAACCCAATGCTTTTGAAGAGGTTTAGCTTTGCAGTCCTCTTGTAAGGACTGAACGTGGTCTATCACTGTACTTACATTAACAGCTACTCCCTCCGTTCCATAATATAAGAACGTTTTGTACAGTACACCAGTGTTCAAAACACTCTTGTATTATGGGAAGAGGGATTGGTTCATTTTGTAGCATTTTGCATCTTATCTCCCTCGCCCACCATTTACAAAAAAAGATCAGATCTATATTTAATCTTACCAACAAGTAGAATACACAGACAATGCCAGTGCAGAAGTGTAGCCCATTGCTCTTGTCATTACATTTTGTCCTGTAACGCTTGTACTTCCAGGGATTGGTAGTTGATTATGAGCATCAATCTGCATCTTATCTTCATTATCCTCTATCCCTTCCAGTATTATCATATCTATAATTACTCTCTACAAAATGTAGAGTACAGGCAATGCTTATGAAGAAGATTCTGTGCTAAAATTCTTGAGTTATCCTTCCCTTGACATGGAGAAGGGCATTATAAAGCTGGTGTTAACTGTTAATGTAAGTCAGTCCTTCTAAAGCCTTTATTCTCAACTGCTGTTTAATTTGCTCATACTCCCTATCGTTTACTACTGTTTAGTTTGCTGTTTCTACCAAAATGCATGTTTGTAAGAACTATAAGTTCTAAGTTTTACTTGTAAAACCAAATTCCTTATTCATACCATGCACATTACTTAATTCTCCCTATATGTATGCTTGTTTTTGTGGATCTATAATCCAGTGTGTGGTGAAGCAACCCACGTTTGCACCTTGTCATCTCTTGTTTTATCTTACTGATGTGGCTGATGATATGAACAACATGCCATGCACATTATCCAAAATAGATACAATGATTTTCTTTGCCCTTCATCTATGCTTGTTATGTTGACATGGTAATCCAGTAGTGTGGTGAAGCTCCCCGCATTATGAACAATGCCAAATTATGGTATTGATATTTTGAACATACTCTTTATTTTCTAATTTGAAATTGGATAGAATTGATAGAACAGTTATCATCTTTGTTTATACACATGCAAAACCTGTCATCTCTCTGCTTTGTTTCAGGGTGTGCCTGATGGCATGCACAAGTCTGCTGAAGGCTATGAGACAAACCCAACATATATTGCAGCAAAGAAGGAAAAACATCTTGAAGATAGTGAGACAACCCCAAAGTCTTGTCTTGATGCAGTGTTCAAGTTACTTGAGACTAATAGTCAGACAAGCTCACAGAATTCGTTGTCTGAATCAGTTCGACTTCTTCAGTCCCAAGTTCTAGCAGAAAGGCATTCTGTAACTCAACTTCGACTTGAAGTCCTATCTCTAAGAAAGATTCCAGAGAACACCAATGAGAACCTCATCGCTAAACAGCTACACCTGGAAGCTATGACCAACATGCTAGGCCGGTCTCACAGCCTTGCTCAGCAGCTCGCGCAGCAGTTCCCCTGCAAGGCTAACCTTTCTTGAACGGTCTTGGAAGTGGTCTCGGTTCAGTATTATTTTGTTACGCTGCAATGGTGCCCAGTTTTTGTAATCTGCTTCTTCATTGCGCTTTATGATCACTGGTGGCCAACTTCGATGCCCAGTGGATGTAATATACCTTAAATCCTTTATTGTATAGTGTAGGTTTATTCTTAGTTACTATGCCGTAATTTCTTTATTGTATAGAGTAGGTTTGTTCTTAATTCCTACTAGTTACACAGCAGCCCGAAATGAACCCCGGCCCATGATTGTGCGAATCAAATCATGGGCTTTTAACATGCCAAAATTGTCTCGGTCCTTGTTTGGCCCAATCAGATATCGGCTGCAAGCAGGCCGGATGCAAACCGGGCCGTAGTTAGGCCCAACTATATGATGGGATTTTAACAGGCCGAAATTAATATAGGGCCGAAATGTTAAACGAGCCCTTAACAGGCCAAACTAATATCAGGCCGAATTACTAAGTGGGCCTTTAGCAAGTGGGCCCAAAAGCATAGTGTCCAGTTGACAGGCCGAATCTGATATGGGCCATAATTGAGCCCAAAGCCTCTTAAAGGGCCGGACCTGATATGGGCCGTAATTTGGCCCAGAACATGGTAGGCTTTTAACGAGCCGGATCTCATATGGGCCACTATTAGGCCCGGAGCATGGTAGGGCATTAATGGACCGGATCAAATATGGGCCGGCATTTGGCCCAAAACATGGCAGCCAGTTAAAGGGCCGGCCTACTAGGGTCCTCAAAATCTTGTGGGCCTACAGCTGGGCTGGCCCATTGATGTCGTTGAAATCTCGTGGGCCTTTAGCTGGGCCGGCCCATTATGATCCGCAAGAATCTTGTGGGCCTTTACATGGGCCGGCCCATTATGGCAAACAAAAATCTTGTGGACCTTTACCTGGGTCGGCCCATTATGGCCCGCAAAATCTTGTGGGCCTTTAGCTGGGCCAGCCCACTATGGTCCGCAAAATCTCGTGGGCCTTTAGCTGGGCCGGCCCATTATGGTCCGTAAAATCTTGTGGGCCTTCAGTTGGGCCGGCCCATTTAAACTTGATGGGCCGATCCATGTGTCAACATATCATAGGCGCGTCTCGCCCATTGGATGAGTGACACCTGTGCCAATAATGATTTTACACATGGAAGATCCCCATTGGTCGGGGCTGTTAATGGGTTATCAGATCCAAAACCCGACCCGATAGCTTAACGGCGTTCCGTTACGGTGGATGCCACGTGCCGGTCACCCTTGACGAAAGCACTTCTGTGACGCGCGATTTATCGTCATGGAAGTGGAGACTTCCGTGATGATAATTTTGGTAATGTCATGGAACACTTCTACGACAGCACAGGTATGACTATCTTGATTCTGTCATAAATTTGTCATGGATGTACATGCATGACAAAAAACGCGACCTACTGTGACAAACACGTATCATCACGGAAGTGTATTTTTTTGTAGTGAGTGCTCCCACTCACTTTCTTGTAAATACAGACTTCTCCAAAAGTCTGTATAAAACCATATGCTTTGATCACACTATCAAAGCGTATATTCCAACTTCGAGAGGCTTGCACCAGTCCATAAATGGATTGCTAGAGTTTGCACACTTTGTTAGCACCTTTTGGATCTACAAAACCTTCTTGTTGTATCATATACAATTCTTCTTTAAGATATCCGTTAAGGAATGTAGTTTTGGCATCCATTTGCCAGATTTCATAAAATGTGGCAATTGCTAACATGATTTGGACAGACTTAAGCATCCTATGAGTGAGAAAATCTTATCATAGTCAACACCTTGAACTTGTCGAGAACCTTTTTCGACAATTCGAGCTTTGTAGATAGTAACACTACTATCAGCGTCCGTCTTCCTCTTGAAGATCCATTTATTCTCAATGGCTTGCCGATCATCAGGCAAGTCAATCAAAGTCCATACTTTGTTCTCATACATGGATCCCATCTCAGATTTCATGGCCTTAAGCCATTTCGTGGAATCTGGGCTCATCATCGCTTCCTCATAGTTCGTAGGTTCGTCATGGTCAAGTAACATGGCCTCCAGAACAGGATTACCATACCACTCTGGTGCGGATCTTACTCTGGTTGACCTATGAGGTTCGATAGTAACTTGATCTGAAGTTACATGATCATCATCATTCGATTCCTCACTAATTGGTGTAGGAGTCACAGGAACAGATTTCTGTGATGAACTACTTTCCAATAAGGGAGGAGGTATAGTTACCTCATCGAGTTCTACTTTCCTCCCACTCACTTCTTTCGAGAGAAACTCCTTCTCTAGAAAGGATCCATTCTTAGAAACGAATATCTTGACTTCGGATCTATGATAGAAGGTGTAACCAACAATCTCCTTTGGGTATCCTATGAAGACATATTTCTCCAATTTGTGTTTGAGCTTATCAGATTGAAGCTTTTTCACATAAGCATCGCAACCCCAAACTTTAAGAAACGACAACTTTGGTTTCTTGCCAAACCACAGTTCATATGGTGTCATCTCAACGGATTTAGATGGTGCCCTATTTAACATGAATGCAGTTGTCTCTAATGCATAACCCCAAAACGATAGTGGTAAATCGGTAAGAGACATCATAGATCGCACCATATCTAATAAAGTATGGTTATGACATTCGGACACACCATTACACTGTGGTGTGCCAGGTGGCGTGAGTTGCGAAACTATTCCGCACTGTTTCAAATGAAGATAAACTCGTAACCCAAATATTCGTCTCCGCGATCAGATTGTAGAAACTTTATTTTCTTGTTATGATGATTTTCCACTTCACTCTGAAATTATTTGAACTTTTCAAATGTTTCAGACTTATATGCATCAAGTAGATATACCCATATCTACTCAAATCATCTGTGAAGGTCAGAAAATAACGATACCCGCCGCGAGCCTCAACACTCATCGGACCGTATACATCAGTATGTATTATTTCCAGTAAGTTAGTTGCTTGGTCCATTGTTCTGGAGAACGGAGTCTTAGTCATCTTTCCCACGAGGCATGGTTCGCAAGCATCAAGTGATTCAAAAACCAATCAGTATGGAGTTTCTTCATGCGCTTTACACCAATATGACCTAAACAGCAGTGCCACAAATAAGTTGCACTATCACTATTAACTTTGCATCTTTTGGCATTGATATTATGAATATGTGTATCACTACGATCCAGATTCAATAAACCATGCACCTTGGATGTATGACCAGAGAAGGTTTTATTCATATAAACAGAATAACAATTATTATTTGACTTAAATGAGTAATGGTATTGCAATAAACATGATCAAATCATATTCATGCTCAATGCGAACACCAAATAACATTTATTTAGGTTCAACACTAATCCCAAAAGTATAGGGAGTGTGCGATGATGTTCATATCAATCTTGGAACCACTTCCAACACACATCGTCACTTCACCCTTAACTAGTCTATGTTCATTCTTCAACTCCTGTTTTGAGTTACTAATCTTAGCAACTGAACTAGTATCAAATACTGAGGGGTTGCTATAAACACTAGTAAAGTACACATCAATAAGAAGTATATCAAATATACCTTTTGTTCACTTTGCCATCCTTCTTATCCACCAAATACTTGGGGCAGTTCCGCTTCCAGTGACCAGTACCTTTGTAGTAGAAGCACTTAGTCTCAGGCTTAGGTCCAGGCTTGGGCTTTTTCACTTGAGCAGCAACTTGCTTGCCGTTCTTTTTGAAGTTCCTCTTCTTCCCTTTGCCATTTTCTTGAAAATAGTGGTCTTTCCAACCATCAACACTTGATGCTTTTCTTGATTTCTACCTTCGTTGATTTCAGCATCACGAAGAGCTTGGGAATCGTTTCCGTTATCCCTTGCATATTATAGTTCATCTCGAAGTTCTAGTAACTTGGTGATAGTGACTAGAGAACTCTGTCAATCACTATATTATCTAGAAGATTAACTCCCACTTGATTCAAGTGATTGTAGTACTCAGACATTCTGAGCACATGCTCACTAGCAGAGCTATTCTCCTCCATTTTGTAGGCAAAGTACTTGTCAAAGGTCTCACACCTTTCGACATGGGCATGAGTCTGAAATACTAATTTCAACTCTTGGAACATCTCATATGCTCTGTGGCGTTTCAAAAACGTCTTTGAAGCCCCGATTCTAAGCCATAAAGCGTGTCGGATTTTGGGTTCCGGCAAAACCCTCGAGGTTCGAACACTGGGGTGCGCACGAAGATCTCCCCCTACCTAATCAAGCCCTTAGCCTCACTGCGATCTCAAAGACAAGCTCGACGAACACGCAACACAAGAGACACGAGATTTATACTGGTTCGGGCCACCGTTGTGGTGTAATACCCTACTCCAGTGTCTTGGGCTGAGGATGAACAGTACAAGGGAAGAACAGCCTCCTAAGGTGAGGTGTTCTTGTGCTTGGCCGACTTGTGTGGGTGAGGATGATCTGAATCCGTTGCCTCCTACTGTGGTGGCTATTCCTATTTATAGAGGCCCTGGTCCTCTCCCCAAATATTGAGCGGGAAGGGATGCCACAATGGCCAGTTCGAAGGGGGACAACTAGTACAAGCTATCCTGACTAAAGGTGGTCTTCGCCTGCCAAAGGCTCTGGTGGTGACACCGTCTTGGGCTCCACGGTGACCTTCGTCCTGCTGGTCTTGGTCTCGTTGCACCGATATGGAAACCTTTGCATGATGCCTCGGGACTCCTCGCCTGTGCTTGCCCCTTTAGTACCAAAGAGGAAACGAGGACACTGTGCACGCTGGCGCCCGCCTGGCTCCAGTTGTCATGGCTTGCGTCACTTGAACCTCGCGAGGTGTCCCTTGCCTTGATCTCTCCGCCCCTCGCGAGCCATCCTGGTGAGGCCGCTCCTGAGGAGGTCTTGTGTCGTCCGCCTCGCGACACATGGCCCCTCGCAAGGGTCTTGAGTGTTTGTTGGTGAAGATGGGCCGTACGGGGCCGCTGGTGGAGCCACGCTGTGGGCCGCAGGCAGGCAAGTCTGGGGACCCCCGTTCCCAGGACACCGACAATAGCCCCCGGGCCCAAGGCGCGCTCGGACTTGGCTTCGAGGCGAAGCCAAAGGGCAAGTGCGGAGCGCCACGGGCCCCAACAGCCTGTGGCCTTGGTCGATGCATGGTGATTGATTGGACATGGGCGTCTCCGCTTCCCCGTGCTGCCTCGGCAACTTTCCGACTTGACGAGTCCCTGCTGCATGCAGAGAAAACCATCATTACCTGTGATCATGGGGATTGCCGGTTGGCCTTCTCCTGCTATAAATGAGGAGGGGGCTGAGCCCCCGTTGCTCATCTCTTCTTGTTCCGCTCCCTTGTCCTTCCTTCTTGCTCCATTGCTAGTGGTGACTCCCATGGCGCCTATTCGGAGGTTTTCGGCCGCCGAGAAGGGGAAAACCCCCCCGTGACGAGCCCGGGCCACTTCCGCCAAAGAAGAGCCCGAGCCACCGCCGCGATATGGTCGTGTAGCCGGAGGTGACGAGGCCTTTGTACGAGCGACCTCCGCTCGGGTACCCGTTGCCTCTGTACGCCCAAGCGGAGGGCTTCGGAGGAGGAGGCAACGAGCACCACTGCCCGCGCCGGGGCCGTGGTTGCCGCGCCGCGGTGACGCACGTTGTCGCCCCAGGAGTCCACGCGCGGGCTGCTCACGCGAGCTCGTGATGTGGGCGGCGATGCCCCGCGCACCTGGATCCGCTTCCCGCAATTCTTCTCCACCGAGATGCTGCCGAGAGCCCCCCTGGAGATTTGGCTGCAGCACGCCGACTGCGACGCCCCGGCGACTGGAGCGGAGGTCGAAACCGTCTCCCCAGGAAAGATCTTCATGACCCGTGGCTGGGGCGAGGTTGCCTGGGTCTGCCGCGCGGAAGGCGCCCTCGCCATCCACTTCAGGTATGACTGCGCCTCCATGATGTTCTTCAAGGTCTTCGACACGGAAGGCCGCCGCTTGGAATGCTGCCTCGGAGGGGGTCATCGGGACGGTGCAGCAGCCAGCGCCGGGCACACCATTGGCTCCTCCAGCAGCAGCGTTGGCGCTCGGGAGTCCAACGACTTTCCCGAGCTCTACGAGACCTCGGAGATGAGTGACGACAGCCATGTGCCTCCGAGCTCTCGCCAGGCCCGGAGCAAGGCCGCGGTGTCCGGCTGTTGCCGTCGCTAATCTGGATGGGGTTGGCGCCGGCATCCCATGGCCCACTATTGACGATGGCGTCGGCTGCGCTGGCGCATGTAGATAGGGCTCCTAGGAACTCCCCTCTTTTGTTCCCTACGAGGAATCGAAACGAACCCCGTGGGGGTGTGTAAAGGGCGTGTAACGCCTTTTGTTGATATTATCCTTATTATGAAATTGTGCGGGCGTGTGTCCTGTTTCGGCTCAGTCTCCCCTTTCTATCCTCGCGACGGCTTGGTGCTCTACGCTGACAGGTCCCGGTCCCCAGGCAGGCTGCAGCCGTCGCTGGTATGCCAGGTCGCGATGCCGTGGTCAAGGCCAGGAGGTGAGCGGCCCAAGGTCCGGTAAGAGCTCCTGAGACGCGATGCTCAGGAGGTCCCCTTTAGCGTGCAAGCGGCCACCGGGAGGTAAGAAAGGGAGGCAACGTTGCCGTGACAGGGCTGCAGCAAGTGAGAATCCTGTGTTGTAGCGATTGGTTGATCCGAGCGTGAAACTTATCTTGGTAGTCTGGAGTCGTTTCCTTGTGTTGCGCCAGACTTGTGCGTAGGCGGCCATGGCGCAGCTAGGTTAGGCCCGTGTGTGCTTCCCCCTCTTCTCCACGCTCTCCTTTGTGCTCTACGTCCTCAGGTCCCGGCCCTCAAGCGAGCTCAGCCGCCGCAGGTATGCCAGGTCGTGATGCCGTGGTCAAGGCCCGGGGGTGAGGGCTGGAGAGCCAGTAAGAGCTCCTGAGTCGCGATGCTCAGGATCCCCCCTTTTAACGCGCAAGAGAATCGCATGGGAGAAGAAGTAGGAGCCCGTGGTACCGCCTGCTGTCATCTCAGGAGGTTCCTGCAGGTCAGCATGAGGGAAAACACAGATTGCCACGATGATTGCCGGTCTTCCGTAGGTCGCCCTACAAGAAGATGAAGGCACTGAGGGCCTGATGAGGTGACGTGCACGGGGCGTGCCGCGAGCCAGAGCTCGACCACTTAGATTTGTCGGTGCTGTAGGGATGGACCCGAGCACAGGCGCCGTGCCAGAGTGTGTAGCTCCCGTGGTGGGTGACAATCAAGCAGGTGATAACCATAGATAGATTATGCATGGAAAGCGAACGGGATTAGGTAAACGCAAGAACGATACACGCCGCCGGGCCGGACCCAAGCGGCTTGGGGATGATGCAGCCTGAGGGGCGCCCCCAACAGAGTAAGCTAAAGATGTAAAGGGATACATGCCGCAGGGACGGACCCACACGGCCTGGGAATGATGCAGCCCGTGGGGCGCTCCCAGCTGGAAGGAATGTTGGGGTAGCTGAAGACGCGTAGTGAAGGGGTTGCTCCTCACGAGCCACCGGGACCCTGAGCCTCGGGAGGCTCTGGGGGTCCAGGCGGTTCCTTGAGGACCGTCTCCATCTCCTCCAGGACTGCGTGATGCCTAGCCTCCTGAGCCCCCAGGATGCTCCGCAGGTTGCGCTGGAAGGCGGACGCCACGCTCGGCAGGCCAAAAGGCATGCGAACATAGTTGTGAGGTGGGCCCTCGCAGCGTCCTACGTGCGAAGCCAGAAGAGATCCTGAGACGCGGCCCTGTTGAGCCCTGGGATGTCGATGCAGACGCGCAGCCCACCATCCTCGCCTGGATGGGGAGCCGCGCCAGGTGAGTGGCGGTCACTGCGCATGTCTCTCGCATCCTGCAGTTCCTGAGTGGTCTTGGCAATGAACTCCTGAGCGCCGGGCGCTCCTCATCCGGTGTCCTCCTGAGGGAAACGTGCTTCGAAGCACGCCTCCACGTGGTGCCCGAGCGCCTCCCTCATGATATTGGCAAGGTCGGAGGCCCTCCAGAAGAGAGCCCCTGAACCCTGCCCGAGGAGCGCGCCGGGCGCTCCTTCCTATGCGAGGGAGGGAGGCGCCCCAGGCGCAGGCGCCGATCCTGACATGGCTCCACTTGCGGCGCCGCTCTCCTGAGGCCCTGTGCGGAGTAGCTGCTTCTTCTTCTTGGGGGCGACCTCAGGAGGGTACTTTGCTGCATTGTTGTCTGGGTCTTCGATTGACGTTGCTTGGAAGGCGCGCTCGAGGGAGCACACCGCATCTCTTTCCTTGCAGGGGACTGTGATGATTCCGCCGCTCCCTGGCATCTTGAGGACGTTGTAGCCGTGGTGTGTCACTGCCATGAACTTGGCCAGGGCCGGGTCCCCGAGGATGGCGTTGTACAGTGCTACCTCTTGAGCACTGCGTTGGATTTCCCTGAAGAGGAGAGGATGATGCAGCAAAGTAGCATAAGTATTTCCCTCAGTTTTGGGGAACCAAGGTATCAATCCAGTAGGAGGCCACGCGCGAGTCCCTCGTACCTACACAAAACAAATAGCTCAACGAAACCAACGCGATTAGCGGTTGCCAATCCCTTCACGGTCACTTACAAGAGTGAGATCTGATAGATATGATAGATAATATTTTTGGTATTTTTGATATAAAGATGCAAGATAAAATAAAAAGCAAAGTAAAAAAGCAAAGCAATAATAAAGTGATTGAAGATTGATATGATGAGAATAGACCCGGGGGCCATAGATTTCACTAGTGGCTTCTCTCAAAAGTATAAGTATTCTACAGTGGGTGAAAGAATTACTGTTGAGCAATTGACAGAATTGAGCATAGTTATGAGAGTATCTAGGTATGATCATGTATATAGGCATCACGTCCGAGACAAGTAGACCGACTCCTGCCTGCATCTACTACTATTACTCCACTCATCGGCCGCTATCCAGCATGCATGTAGAGTATTAAGTTAATGAAAATATAGTAACGCCTTAAGCAAGATGACATGATGTAGAGGGATAAATTCATGCAATATGATAAAAAAAACCATCTTATTATCCTCGATGGCAACAATACAATACGTGCCTTGCTGCCCCTACTGTCACTGGGAAAGGACACCGCAAGATTGAACCCAAAGCTAAGCACTTCTCCCATTGCAAGAAAAACCAATCTAGTAGGCCAAACCAAACTGATAATTCGAAGAGACTTGCAAAGATAACCAATCATACATAAAAGAATTCAGAGAAGATTCAAATATTGCTCATAGATAGTCTTGATCATAAACCCACAATTCATCGGTCTCAACAAACACACCACAAAAAGAAGATTACATTGAATAGATCTCCACAAGAGAGGGGGAGAACATTGTATTGACATCCAAAAAGAGAGAAGAAGCCATCTAGCTACTAACTATGGACCCGAAGGTCTGAAGTAAACTACTCACACTTCATCGGAGAGGCTATGGTGATGATGTAGAAGCCCTCCATGGTGGATTCCCCTTCCGGCAGAGCCCCGGAACAGGCCCCAAGATGGGATCTCGTGGATACAGAAGGTTGCGGTGGTGGAATTAGGTTTTTGGCTCTGTATCTGATTGTTTGGGGGTACGTAGGTATATATAGGAGGAAGGAGTACGTCGGTGGAGCAAAGGGGGGCCCACGAGGCAGGGGGCGCGCCCTAGGGGGGGGGGCACGCCCTCCACCCTCATGACCGCCTCCCTCCTTTGTTGACGGAGGGTCCAAGTCTCCTGGATCATATTTGTTGAGAAAATCACGTTCCCGAAGATCTCATTATGTTTGGACTCCGTTTGATATTCTGTTTCTTCGAAACACTGAAATAGGCAAAAAATAGCAATTCTGGGCTGGGCCTCCGGTTAATAGGTTAGTCCCAAAAGTAATATAAAAGTGGAAAATAAAGCCCAATATAGTCCAAAACAGTAGATAATATAGCATGGAGCAATCAAAAATTATAGATACGTTGGAGACGTATCCGGCATCCCCAAGCTTAATTCCTGCTCATCCTCGAGTAGGTAAATGATAAAAAAGAATTTTTGATGCGGAGTGCTACTTGGCATAATTTCAATGTAACTCTTCTTAATTGCGGTATGAATATTCAGATCCAAAAGATTCAAGACAAAAGTTCATATTGACATAAAAATAACAATACTTCAAGCATACTAACAAAGCAATTATGTGTTCTCAAAATAACATGGCCAAAGAAAGTTATCCCTACAAAATCATATAGTCTGGCTATGCTCTATCTTCACCACACAAAGTATTTAAATCATGCACAACCCCGATGACAAGCCAAGCAATTGTTTCATACTTTTGACATTTTCAAATTTTTTCAATCTTCACGCAATACATGAGCGTGAGCCATGGATATAGCACTATATGTGGAATAGAATGGTGGTTGTGGAGAAGACAAAAAGGGAGAAGATAGTCTCACATCAACTAGGCGTATCGACGGGCTATGGAGATGCCCATCAATAGATATCAATGTGAGTGAGTAGGGATTGCCATGCAACGGATGCACTAGAGCTATAAGTATATGAAAGCTCAACTAAAGAAACTAAGTGGGTGTGCATCCAACCCGCTTGCTCACGAAGACCTAGGGCATTTTGAGGAAGCCCATCATTGGAATATACAAGCCAAGTTCTACAATGTAAAATCCCCACTAGTATATGGAAGTGACAAAATGAGAGACTCTCTATAATGAAGATCATGGTGCTATTTTGAAGCACAAGTGTGGTAAAAGGATAGTAACATTGTCCCTTCTCTCTTTTTCACTCATTTTTTTATTTGGGCCTTTTCTCTTTCTTTCTTTTATGGCCTCTTTTTTTTCTTTTTTTTATTTTTTGTCTGGAGTCTCATCCCGACTTATGGGGGAATCATAGTCTCCATCATCCTTTCCTCACTTGGGACAATGCTCTAAAAATGATGATCATCACACTTTTATTTTTCTTGCAACTCAACAATTACAACTTGATACTTAGAACAAATTATGACTCTATGTGAATGCCTCCGGCGGTGTACCAGGATACGCAACGAATCAAGAGTGACATGTATGAAAGAATTATGAATGGTGGCTTTGCCACAAATACGATGTCAACTACATGATCATGCTAGCAATATGACAATGATGGAGCGTGTCATAATAAACGGAACGGTGGAAAGTTGCATGGCAATATATTCCGGAATGGCTATGGAAATGCCATGATAGGTAGGTATCATGGCTGTTTTGAGGAAGGTATATGGTGGGTGTATGATACCGGCGAAAGGTGCGCGGTATTAGAGAGGCTAGCAATGGTGGAAGGAAGGAAAAGTGCGTATAATCCATGGACTCAACATTAGTCATAAAGAACTCATATACTTATTGCAAAAATCTAGAAGTTATAAGTATTACGCGCATGCTCCTAGGGGGATAGACTGGTAGGAAAAGACCATCGCTCGTCCCCGACCACCACTCATAAGGAAGACAATCAATAAATAAATCATGCTCCGACTTCATCACATAACGGTTCACCATACATGCATGCTACGGGAATCACAAACTTTAACACAAGTATTTCTCAAATTCACAACTACTCAACTAGCATGAATCTAATATCACCATCTTCATATCTCAAAACAATTATCAAGCATCAAACTTTTCTTAGTATTCAACGCACTCAAAAGAAAGTTTTACAAATCTTGAATACCAAGCATATTAAGATTATTAAGCAAATTACCATGCTATTTAAGACTCTCAAAATAATCTAAGTGAAGCATGAGAGATCAATAGTTTCTATAAGACAAATCCACCATCGTGCTCTAAAAGATATAAGTGAAGTACTAGAGCAAAAACTATAAAGCTCAAAAGATATAAGTGAAGCACATAGAGCAAAACTATGAAGCTCAAAAGATATAAGTGAAGCACATAGAGTATTCTATCAAATTCCAATTCATGTGTGGCTCTCTCAAAAGGTGTGTACAGCAAGGATGATTGTGGTAAACTAAAAAGCAAAGACTCAAATCGTACAAGACGCTCCAAGCAAAACACATATCATGTGGTGAATAAAAATATAGCTCCAAGTAAAATTACCGATGGAAGTAGAAGAAAGAGGGGATGCCTTCCGGGGCATCCCCAAGCTTTGACTTTTTGGTGTCCTTAGATTATCTTTGGGGTGCCATGGGCATCCCCAAGCTTAGGATCTTTCCACTCCTTGTTCCATAATCCATCAAAAGATTTCACCCAGAACTTGAAAACTTCACAACACAAAACTCAACAGAAATCTCGTGAGCTCCGTTAGCGAAAGAAAACAAAAGACCATTTCAAGGTACTGTAATGAACTCATTCTTTATTTATATTGGGGTTAAACCTACTGTATTCCAACTTCTCTATGGATTATAAACTATTTTACTAGCCATAGATTCATCAAAATAAGCAAACAACACACAAAAAACAGAATCTGCCAAAAACAGAACAGTCTGTAGTAATCTGTAACTAACGCAAACTTCTGGAACTCCAAAAATTCAGACAAAATAGGACGACCTAGGAAATTTGTTTATTGATTAGAAGCAATTGTAATCACTATTTTATCACGTCCAGGTGATATTTAACAATTGTTTTCGTGAACTGAAAGTTTCTGGAAATTACAGCAAGATCAAATAACTATCATCCAAGAAGATCCTATAGGTTTAACTTGGCACAAACACTAATTAAAACATAAAACCACATCTAAACAGAAGGTAGATGGATTATTTATTCCTAAACAGAAACAAAAAAGCAAAAACTAAAATAAAATTGGGTTGCCTCCCAACAAGCGCTATCATTTAACGCCCCTAGCTAGGCAGAGAAGCAAGGATAGATCTAGGTATTGCCATAGTGATAGGATAGATCAGTGAAAGTCATCTCATACTCTCTATGTTCGGCAGCAAATTTTCTTTGAGGCAAGCAAAAGTAATCAAAAGGGCTAAATTTAATGGGACAAAAGTCCCCAAGATCAATCTTTGGAGGTAAAGGTTCCTCCTTCGGCCCTCCGTATCGCACAACCAATTCATCATTATAAGCATTCTTTTGGCAGAACTTGGTGAGCCTATACTCGAGAGAATATCCTAGCTCATTATTTCGAATAGCCAAATCATCATTAAGTTCAGAAATTCTATCAACTAGAACATTGGTAGGAACCTTTTTTCTAAGGTTTTCATTGAAAGCAACATAGTCTAGAGATTGAAAACGCATTATTTCTTCTTGATCAAAGAGGATAGCTTCTATGGGTAGACGGCCAGCGTCCACCCTATAATGCGCAAAGATTTCTTTGGCCTCTTTTATTATAAATTTGAACTCATTAGCCAAAAAGATAGTAGCGGCACGCTTAACAGAAGAATGCTCAATATTAGAGAATTCCAGGAAATTTCTTTCTATGCAAGGATGCATATGCATAAATTGCCTTTCAAGTTCAACGATAATCATGGCAATAGCGTCCGCAAGACTACTAGTTCTATGGAGAATAGAACCGCCCATAGAAGGCAAAGCACCGGCACAAGTAAAGAAATCTTGAATAACTCCCTTTCCAATAATATTACCAATACCAATTCGAAATCTTTTTGTATGCAAGGTAGGGGGTTCTTCAGCAGGAGCATCAGAATTTTCTATGATATTATTATTGTCCATATCGGCAATAATTTCCCCAAATTCAGACATAACGACAAGCAAGCGAGAAAAAGGCAAACGGAAAAGAGAGGGCGAATAAAACGGCAGGGTGAAGTGGGGGAGAGGAAAACGAGAGGCAAATGGCAAATAATGTAATGCGGGAGATAAGGGATTGTGATGGGTACTTGGTATGTTGACTTTCGTAGACTCCCCGGCAATGGCGCCAGAAATTCTTCTTGCTACCTCTTGAGCACTGCGTTGGATCTCCCCGAAAAGGAGAGGATGATGCAGCAAACTAGCGTAAGTATTTCCCTCAGTTTTTGAGAACCAAGGTATCAATCCAGTAGGAGGCCACGCGCGAGTCCCTCGAACCTACACAAAACAAATAGCTCAACGCAACCAACGCGATTAGGGGTTGCCAATCCCTTCACGATCACTTACGAGAGTGAGATCTGATAGATATGATAGATGATATTTTTGGTATTTTTGATATAAAGATGCAAGATAAAATAAAAAGCAAAGTAAAAAAGCAAAGCAATAATGAAGTGATTGAAGATTGATATGATGAGAATAGACCTGGGGCCCATAGATTTCACTAGTGGCTTCTCTCAAAAGCATAAGTATTCTACGGTGGGTGAACGAATTACTTTTGAGCAATTGACAGAATTGAGCATAGTTATGAGAGTATCTAGGTATGATCATGTATATAGGCATCACGTCCGAGACAAGTAGACCGACTCCTGCCTGCATCTACTACTATTACTCCACTCATCGACCGCTATCCAGCATGAATCTAGAGTATTAAGTTAATGAAAATAGAGTAGCGCCTTAAGCAAGACGACATGATGTAGAGGGATAAATTCATGCAATATGATAAAAAAACATCTTGTTATCCTCGATGGCAACAATACAATACGTGCCTTGCTGCCCCTACTGTCACTGGGAAAGGACACCGCAAGATTGAACCCAAAGCTAAGCACTTCTCCCATTGCAAGAAAAACCAATCTAGTAGGCCAAACCAAACTGATAATTTGAAGACACTTGCAAAGATAACCAATCATACATAAAAGAATTCAGAGAAGATTCGAATATTGCTCATAGATAGTCTTGATCATAAACCCACAATTCATCGGTCTCAGCAAACACACCGCAAAAAGAAGATTACATCGAATAGATCTCCACGAGAGAGGGGGAGAACATTGTATTGAGATCCAAAAAGAGAGAAGAAGCCATCTAGCTACTAACTATGGACCCGAAGGTCTGAAGTAAACTACTCACACTTCATCGGAGAGGCTATGGTGATGATGTAGAAGCCCTCCGTGGTGGATTCCCCTTCCGGCGGAGCCCCGGAATAGGCCCCAAGATGGGATCTCGTGGATACAGAAGGTTGCAGTGGTGGAATTAGGTTTTTGGCTCTGTATCTTACCGTTTGGGGGTACGTAGGTATATATAGGAGGAAGGAGTACGTCGGTGGAGCAAAGGGGGGCCCACGAGGCAGGGGGCGTGCCCTAGGGGGGCACCCTCCACCCTCGTGACCGCCTCCCTCCTTTCTTGAAGGAGGGTCCAAGTCTCCTGGATCATATTTGTTGAGAAAATCACATTCCCAAAGATTTCATTCCGTTTGGACTCCGTTTGATATTCCGTTTCTCCGAAACACTGAAATAGGCAAAAAACCAGCAATTCTGGCCTGCGCCTCTGGTTAATAGGTTAGTCCCAAAAGTAATATAAAAGTGGAAAATAAAGCCCAATATAGTCCAAAACAGTAGATAATATAGCATGGAGCAATCAAGAATTATAGATACGTTGGAGACGTATCATACGACAGACGGATGTGGGCTACGTCGAAGTCGATGAGCTCGGTGCGGTAGTTGGCACGCTGCCCAAAGGTGACAGGGTGGCGGACCTGCCCTATCGGGGTGGTGGAGCCGTCAGTTACTCCTGAGAAAGGCTTGGTAGGCTGAAGCTGATCGTATGGCACTTGGAGGCTGTTAAACGTCTCGACGGACAGGACATTAAGCCATGCACTGCCGTCGATGAGGGTCTTGGTGACTTGCACGTTGCTGATAACGGGTGAGCAAAGCATTGGGAGGGCGCCAGCGGTGGCCGCGCACTTGAGCTGATCTGCCGAACTGAAGGTGATGGCGCACTTGGACCACCTAAGCGGGCGTGTGGCCTCGAGCCTGGGGAGGACTACGTTCACCTCGCGAGCAAACTGTTTGAAGATACGCTGAGAGGCTGGGGCCTGAGCTCCGCCCAAGATGCAGGCGATAGCACGCGGCTCCTGGAAGCCCCTAGCCCCCTCGTCCTGATGGTGGTCATAGTTCCTTCTTGGTGGTGGCGGCAGCGGAGGAAGTCCAGCATTGCCCTGGGGGCGGTCCTCGCGAGGCTGATCCCTCCAGGCGCCCTCGCGAGGTTGGTCCTGCTAGCGGTCCTCGCGATGCTGGTCGCGCCACTCCTGGCGAGGGCCATGATCGTCCCAACATCCTCCGCCACATCCTCCTCCTCGGCCGTAGCCCCGATCGTTGCGCCCGGGGCGTCAACCGAGGCGTCCGTCCCGAATGTCCCTGAGCTCTTGACAGTCATTAGTGTTGTGGCTGTGGACGTTGTGGAAGGCACAGAATGGACGGCTGCTCTTGGATGACTCGGGAATGTCCCGGCCGCACTTCATCTCCGGCTTCGCTGCAAGCACGGCCACTCCCTTGCCCTTCACGTCCTTGGCCTTGGCCTTCTTCTCCTCAGGGTCGACAGCCGGGAGCTCGAGGAGGGAAAGGCGCCCTTCCTCGGCTCTTGCACACTTGGTTGCCAGGTTGAACAGCTCCAAGGTCGTGCACAGCTCCTCGTGGATGGCGAGCTCCTCCTTCATATTGACGTCGCGGACGCCATCACAAAACGCGGAAATGATGGCCTCGTCCGTTACCTTGGGGATCTTGAGGCGAACGTTGTTGAAGCACTGGATGTACTTCTGGAGGGTCTCTCCTGGCTGCAGCTTGATGCGGCGTAGGTCACCCGCGGCCGGAGGGCGGTCGCAAGTGCCCGTTGGCGACGAAGCGGTCGCGCATCTCGTTCCAAGAGGAGATCGAGCTCAAGGGCAGGTTCAGGAGCCACGAGCGAGCGCCATCCTTGAGAGCCATGGGGAACCAGTTCGCCATGACTTTTTCGTCACCGTTGGCCACCTTGATGCTCAGCTCGTAGAGCTATAGGAACTCCGCAGGGTCGGGGGTGCCGTCGTAGCGAGGAGGCAGGTCTGGCTTGAACTTGCCCGGCCACGCGATGCTACGCAGCTCAGGGGCAAAGGCGCGGCAAACCGCGGTGGCCACTGGGACCATTCGCTGATGTGGATCCCGCCCTTGGTGTCCACGCACCGTCGCCGCAGGCGGCGCACGGTCTTTGTTGTAGTGGTGCTAGGAGCGCGGGAGAGTTTTCTTGCGGATGAGGAACTTCTTGGCAGCTTCCCTCTTCTTGCGCGGGTGCCCGGCATGGTGGGTCATGCCGGGGGGCCGCACGCCTTGGCGCCAGGATCCCATCGTGGTGCAGGGGCGGTGGAGGCGCCCCGTGCGCCACGTCGCCCGTAGTTGGCGGAGGGCGAGGCAGCGACATAGATGGCGCTGGGGAGCCCCCTGGGGCGCCGATGAGCTCGGCGATGCGGTCCAGCCAGTCCTCGTAGAGGTTGTCGACGGGGCGATAGTGCAGGAGCTCGCGTGCCATGAGCAGCGCGGCCTGCGCGTCCGTGGGAGCGCGACGAGCGTGAGACGACGAGCCGACCGGGGTTAGCGATGGAGTGGCGGTGCGGCCGTCCCGCCGCACCGAAGGGTGCAGCGAGGACACTTGCTGCTCTTTTCCCACCGGGCCGGTGGCGGCATTGGCGGCGGGCGACGGGGAACGACGGGGAAGCCCACCGACAGGAGCGGTCTGAGCGACGCTGGCGGGGAGGGCGGCCCGACGCTCAGCGCGGGCTCGACGAGCGTCTGCCATGGATGCGAGAAGTGACGGGATGCGGATCGACGGAAGGAAAGCTTCAGCGCACCCCTACCTGGCGCGCCAAATGTCAGATTTTGGGTTTCAGCAAAACCCACGAGGTTCAAACACTGGGGTGCGCACGAATATCTCCCCCTACCTAATCACGCCCTTAGCTTCACTGCTATCTCAAAGCCTAGCTCGACGAACCCGCAACACAAGAGACACGAGATTTATATTGGTTTGGGCAACCGTTGTGGTGTAATACCCTACTCCAGTGTGGTGTGGTGGATTTCCTCTTGGGTTGAGGATGAACAGTAGAAGGGAAGAATAGCCTCCTGAGGTGAGGTGTTCTTGTGCTTGGCAGACTTGTGTGGGTGAGGATGATCTAAATCCGTTGCCTCCTACTGGGGTGGCTAGTCCTAGTTATAGAGGCCCTGGTCCTCTCCCCAAATATTGAGCGGGAAGGGATGCCACAATGGCTAGTTTGAAGGGGGACAACTAGTACAAGCTATCTTGACTAAAGGTGGTCTTCGCCTGCCAAAGGCTCTGGTGGTGACGCCTCCTTGGGCTCCACGGTGACCTTCATCCTGCTGGTCTTGGTCTTGTTGCACCGATATGGAAACCTTTGCCTGATGCCTCGGGACTCCTCGCCTGCGCTTGCCCCTTTAGCACCAAAGAGGAAACGAGGACACTGCACGCGCTGGTGCCCGCCTGGCTCAAGTCGTCATGGCTTGCGTCACTTGAACCTCACGAGGTGTACCTTGCCTTGATCTCTCCGCCCCTCGCGAGCCAGCCTAGTGAGGCCGCTCCTGAGGAGGTCTTGTGTTGTCCGCCTCGCGAGGCTTGGCCCCTCGCGAGGGTCTTGAGTGTTTTTTGGGGAAGATGGGCCATAAGGGGCCGCTAGTGGAGCCACGCCGTGGGCCGCAGGCAGGCAAGTATGGGGACCCCCGTTCCCGGGACACCGACAAAGCATGGTGCACTAAACTATCAAGTAGTCATCATATCGACCTTGCCAAACATTCATAACGTCTGCATCTGCTCCTGCAATCGGTCTGTCACCTAGTGGTGCATCAAGGACATAATTCTTCTGTGCAGCAATGAGGATAGTCCTTAGATCACGAACCCAATCCACATCATTGCTACTAACATCTTTCAACTTAGTTTTTTCTTGGAACATATCAAAAATAAAACAGGGAGGCTAAACGCGAGCTATTGATCTACAACATAGATATGCTAATACTACCAGGATTAAGTTCATGATAAATTAAAAGTTTAATTAATCATATTACTTAAGAACTCCCACTTAGATAGACATCCCTCTAATCATCTAAGTGATCACGTGATCCATATCAATTAAACCATGTCCGATCATCATGTGAGATGGATTAGTTTTCAATGGTGAACATCACTGTGTTCATCATATCTACTATATGATTCATGCTCGACCTTTCGGTCTCCAGTGTTCCGATTCCATATCTGCATGTGCTAGGCTGTCAAGTTTAACCTGAGTATTCTGCGTGTGCAAAACTGGCTTGCACCCGTTGTATGTGAACGTAGAGCTTATCACACACGATCATCACGTGGTGTCTCAGCACGAAGAACTGTCGCAACAGTGCATACTCAGAGAGAACACTTATACCTTAAAATTTAGTGAGAGATCATCTTATAATGCTACCGTCGATCTAAGCAAAATGAGATGCATAAAGGATAAACATCACATGCAATCAATATAAGTGATATGATATGGCCATCATCATCTTGTGCCTTTGATCTCCATCTCCAAAGCACCGTCATGATCACCATCGTCACCGGCGCGACACCTTGATCTCCATCGTAGCATCGTTGTCGTCTCGCCAACTATTGTTTCTACGACTATCGCTACCGCTTAGTGATAAAGTAAAGCAATTACATGGCGATTGCATTTCATACAATAAAGCGACAACCATATGGCTCCTGCCAGTTGTCGCTAACTCCATTACAAAACATGATCATCTCATACAATAAAATTTAGCATCATGTCTTGACCATATCACATCACAACATGCCCTGCAAAGATAAGTTAGACGTCCTCTACTTTCTTGTTGCAAGTTTTACGTGGCTGCTATGGGCTGAGCAAGAACCGTTCTTACCTACGCATCAAGACCACAATGATATTTCGTCAAGTATGTGTTGTTTTAACCTTCAACAAGGACCGGGCGTAGCCACACTCGATTCAAGTAAAGTTGGAGAAACTGACACCCGCCAGCCACCTGTGTGCGAAGCACGTTGGTAGAACCAGTCTCACGTAAGCGTACGCGTAATGTCGGTCCGGGCTGCTTCATCCAACAATACCGCGGAATCAAAGTATGACATGCTGGTAAGCAGTATGGTTAGTATCACCCACAACTCACTTGTGTTCTACTCGTGCATATAACATCTACGCATAAACCTGGCTTGGATGCCACTGTTGGGGAACATAGTAATTTCAAAAAAAATTCCTACGCACACGCAAGATCATGGTGATGCATAGCAACGAAAGGGGATAGTATTGTCCATGTACCCTCATAGACCGAAAGTGGAAGCGTTATGACAATGCGGTTGATGTAGTCGTACGTCTTCACGATCGACCGATCCTAGTACCGAACATACGGCACCTCCGCGATTTGCACACGTTCAGCTCGGTTACGTCCCGCGAACTCACGATCCAGTAGAGCTTCGAGGGAGAGCTTCGTCAGCACGACGGCGTGATGATAGTGATGATGAAGATACCTGCGCAGGGCTTCGCCTAAGCACTACGACGATATGACCGAGGTGGATTATGGTGGAGGGGGCACCGCACACGGCTAAAAGATCAATGACCAACTTGTGTGTCTATGGGGTGCCCCCTTCCCCCGTATATAAAGGAGTGGAGGAGGGGGAGGGTCGGCCCTCTACTATGGCATGCCCTGGGGACTCCTACTCCCACCGGGAGTAGGATTCCCCCCTTTCCAAGTAGTAGGAGTAGGAGAGAAGGAAGGGGAAGAGAGAAGAGAAGGAAGGAGGGGGTGCAGCCCCTCCCCCTAGTCCAATTCGGACTAGGCCTTGGGGGGGTGCGGCCTGCCCTAGGCAGCCCCTCTCTCTCTCTCCCCTAAAGCCCAATAAGGCCCATATACTCCCCGGCGAATTCCCGTAACTCTCCGGTACTCCGATAAATACCCGAACCACTCAGAACCTTTCCGATGTCCGAATATAGCCTTCCAATATATCGATCTTTACGTCTCAAACATTTCGAGACTCCTCGTCATGTCTTTGATCTCATCTGGGACTCCGAACAACCTTCGGTACATCAAAACACATAAACTCATAATACCGATCGTCACTGAATGTTAAGCGTGCGGACCCTACGGGTTCGAGAACTATGTAGACATGACCGAGACTCATCTCCAGTCAATAACCAACAGCGGAACCTAGATGCTCATATTGGCTCCTACATATTCTACGAAGATCTTTATCGGTCAAACCGCATAACAACATACGTTGCTCCTTTTGTCATCGGTATGTTACTTGCCCGAGATTTGATCGTTGGTATCTCAATACCTAGTTCAATCTCATTACTGGCAAGTCTCTTTACTCGTTCTGTAATGCATCATCCCGCAACTAACTCATTAGTTACATTGTTTGCAAGGCTTATAGTGATGTGCATTACCGAGAGGGCCCAGAGATACCTCTCCGACAATCGGAGTGCCAAATCCTAATCTTGATCTATGCCAACTCAACAAGTACCATCGGGGACACCTGTAGAGCATCTTTATAATCATCCAGTTACGTTGTCATGTTTGGTAGCACACAAAGTGTTCCTCCGGTATTCGGGAGTTGCATAATCTCATAGCCATAGGAACATGTATAAGTCATGAAGAAAGCAATAGAAATATACTAAACGATCAAATGCTAAGCTAACGGAATGGGTCAAGTCAATCACATCATTCTCTAATGATGTGATCCCGTTAATCAAATGACAACTCATGTCTATGGCTAGGAAACTTAACCATCTTTGATTCAACGAGCTAGTCAAGTAGAGGCATACTGGTGACACTCTGTTTGTCTATGTATCCACACATGTACTAAGTTTCCGGTTAATACAATTCTAGCATGAATAATAAACATTTATCATGATATAAGGAAATATAAATAACAACTTTATTATTGCCTCTAGGGCATATTTCCTTCACCGGGAACCGCATGACAGTCGATCGCGGCAAAGATATCACATTCCAACTCACTCGAAGACTTGTAGCATAATTCACTCGGCGATCTCAGAGACCAGAATCGATCAAGGCGACTGACGCAGGGTTAAAATTCCAGTATGCTTTCAAGATTTTGATGAAACGCCTCTAAAGCATTGAATCGAGTCGGTACCAACTTCAACCCTTCTTCACTCGGTTCTCAATCCATTCGGGGGCTAATGAGGATGACATGTACTTAGGGTAGGGTCTTAGGCCTGACCTAGACACCCTACCCAAGGACACTGCCCTAAAGTCAGAGACATACAAAGTACAACAGGAAATACCGACTGAAACCACCCTGAAGTGCAATCCACTCGACGGAAGATTCCACTCGGATATCCCAATTCCACTCGACCATACAAATACCCACTCGGAGTACAGAAGGCCTAAAGTCACCCCAGGATGGCAATGGTCAGGCATTCACTCCATCGTCATAAAGATCATTTACTACGGGCGTTACCAGTAACATTCAAGTTATAACTCACATTGAACCCTTGTGTAACTAAGGGCTGCGAGGGACCTGGCGCACTAAATATAAGCCACCCTCCCCTCTGGCACAAGGGTTCACACCCCCTGTAACTTCAACACATATCCAGTCGGCAAGGCTCAGCAGCACCGAGACGTAGGGCTTTTACCTCCTCCGAGAGGGGCCTGAACTCGTAAACTTGTGTGTACAACCTCGTCGTAGCTAGGACACTGCCTCATGCTACGTACCCCCTACTCTTATTGTCAGACTCGTTCCCACGACACTGGGCGACCAAGGAACCCATTGTACGACAGGGGGAGGTCGACCACATCAGTTCGGTAATTCAACTCTCCCCTGAATGTCACCGGCAATGTGATCTTCCATTTAGGATGACTCCTGCCGGGGTTAACTCCTTGAAACATGCCGGTAACGTCAAGATCTTGCTTTGCTATCTGAAGTTTGCTGGTAACCTTTGGAGAGATCGGATTCAACCCGGCCCCGCTGTCAACCAACATCTTCGTGACTTTGAGGTTGCGGATTGCTGGTGAGACCAACAACGGCAAGCACCCTACCCCGGTGGTGCGGTCAGGGTGGTCCTCTCCATCAAAGATGATGGGCATGCACGACCACTTGAGTGGCTTCCGAGAATCTGCCGCTGGCTCCACAACATTGACTTCACGCGCCCATTGTTTAAGTTGGTGGTGAGAGGAGTGCAAAGATGCACCACCGTCAATGCATAGGGCGTTAGTGGCTTTCTGGAACTCCTGCTCACTGGTTTCCTCTTCATCTCCTCCATCACTCTCATCATTGCAATTCTCTTTCTCACGGCCCCTGGCAGGTTTTCCTTGATTCTGAGGAGCTTTTCGGGGACGGCCTGCTCCGCCGCCTCGGCCCTTCCCGCCAGTGCCATTCCGTCCCTTTTCCTTATCACGCTTCTCATATTCAGCCCTCTGCTTCTTGGCGAGCTGCTCGACCTGATGACACTCCTGGAGATCGTGGCTGAGGGAGTCCTGGATTAGGGGGTATCCGGACAGCCGGACTATATACTTTGGCCGGACTGTTGGACTATGAAGATACAAGATTGAAGACGTCGTCTCGTGTCCGGATGGGACTCTCCTTGGCGTGGAAGGCAAGCTTGGTGATACGGATATGTAGATCTCCTCCCATTGTAACCGACTCTGTGTAACCCTAGCCCCCTCTGGTGTCTATATAAACCGGAGGGCTTAGTCCGTAGGACAACAACAATCATACCATAGGCTAGCTTCTAGGGTTTAGCCTCTACGATCTCGTGGTAGATCAACTCTTGTACTACTCATATCATCAAGATCAATCAAGCCAGAAGTAGGGTATTACCTCCATAGAGAGGGCCCGAACCTGGGTAAACATCATGTCCCTTGCCTCATGCTACCATCCGCCTTAGACGCACAGTTCGGGACCCCCTACCCGAGATCCGCCGGTTTTGACACCGACATTGGTGCTTTCATTGAGAGTTCCACTGTGTCGTCACCATAAGGCCTGATGGCTCCTTTGATCATCGGCAGCGATGCGGTCCAAGGTGAGGTTTTCCTCCCCGGACAGATCTTTGTATTCGGCGGCTTCGCACTGTGGGCCAACTCGCTTGGCCATCTGGAGAAGATCGAAAGCTACCCCCTGGCCATCAGGTCAGGTTCGGAAACTTGAACTACACGGCCGACATCTGCAGAGACTTGATCTTCGACGGATTCGAGCCCATGCCAAGTGCGCCGCACGATCACGACGAGCATGATGTAGCTCTGCCGTTGGACGACGTTCAGGAGATCGCACCAGCAACAACTCTAGCCTTCAATCTGGAACAGATTGCACCATCCGAGGTTGGGTGGATAGACCCCGCCATGGAGGCCGCACTCTCAGCGGCGATAGAGCCGGATACTAACCCTACCCCTCACGAGAGTCGTGATGGCGAACCTATAGACTCATCTCCGGCCATGGACTCTGAACAGCCTGCACCCGCGCCTGTCGAATCCGACTGGGCGCCGGTCATGGAGTTCACCTCTGCAGATATTTTTCAGCACTCGCCCTTTGGCGATGTACTAAACTCGTTAAGGTCTCTCTCATTGTCAGGAGAACTTTGGACGAACTATGTCCAGCTAGAATGGGATGCGGACGATGAAGAAATTCATGCCCCACCCACCACCCACTTAGTAGCCACTGTCGATGATTTAACCGACATGCTCGACTTCGACTCTGAAGACATCGATGGTATGGACAATGATGAAGGAGACGAACAGGAACCACTGCCCATGGGGCACTAGACCGCCACCTCGTCATATGACATATATATGGTGGACACAGCCAAAGAAGGCAATGGCGACAAGACCGCGGAGGATGACCCCTCCAAGAAGCAACCCAAGCGCCGACATCAGCGGCGCCTCTCTAAGTCTCGCCATAGCAAAAGCGGTGATACCGGCACAGGAGATAACAGTACTCCGTATAGTGCCGAAGACGATCCCCTGCAGCAGGATCTAGAGCCAGAGGATGAACAAGCCAGCCCTCCGGAACGAGCGGCAGAGGGAGAGGAGGACAATTACATGCCTCCCTCCGAAGATGAAGTAAGCCTCGACGATGAAGAATTTGTCGTACTTGAGGATCCCGTCGAGCAGGAGCGCTTAAGCGCCGGCTTATAGCCACAGCGAATAGCCTGAAGAAAAAACAGCAACAGCTTCGAGCTGATCATGACTTGCTAGCAGATAGATGGACTGAAGTCCTTGCGGTCGAGGAATACGAACTCGAACGCACCTCCAAGGGTCACCCAAAGCGCAGGTTGCTACCCCGACTTGAGGAGGAAGCATTAAAACCTACATCACCAGCGTATGACGCGGCTGATTGGCCACCTCGTGGCCGAGACAGAGAGGCATTTCAGCCAGAAGCTCAGCCCGCACCCCGCCGCCACTCAAACAAAAATACCAAGGCACCGGGGAACACACGAGACCTGTGAGACGTATTGAAAGACAGGGCAAAACACGCAAGATCGATCTACGGATCACGAGGGCATGCCCCTACGTGGGACGGTGACCGTCACGCCGGATATAGTAAAGGTAAATCCGGCCGGGCCAAATACAGCAGGCAAGACTCATATGAGCTACGCCGCGAGATAGCCCAACACAGAGGCGCCGCACACCCCCTATGCTTCACTGACGAAGTAATGAATCATGAATTCCAAGAGGGTTTTAAACCCGTAAACATCGAATCATATGATGGTACAACAGATCCCGCGGTATGGATCGAGGACTTCCTCCTCCACATCCACATGGCTCGCGGCGATGATCTACATGCCATCAAGTACCTCCCACTAAAGCTTAAAGGACCAGCTCGGCATTGGCTGAATAGCTTGCCAGAAGACTCCGTTGGCTGTTGGGAGGATCTGGAAGACGCATTCCTCGATAACTTCCAGGGCACTTATGTGCGACCACCAGATGCCGATGACTTGAGCCACATAATTCAGCAGCCAAGGGAATCGTCCAGGCAATTCTGTACACGGTTCCTAACCAAGAAGAATCAAATTGTCGACTGTCCGGATGCAGAGGCCTTAGCGGCATTTAAGCACAGCATCTGTGACAAGTGGCTCGCCCAGCACCTTGACCAGGAAAAGCCGAAATCCATGGCAGCCCTCACGATGCTCATGACCCGCTTTTGCGCGGGAGAGGATAGCTGGCTGGCTCGCAGCAACAACATATCAAGAAACCTTGGCACTTCGGATGCCAAGGATGGCAACAGCAGGCCACGTTGCAACAAACATAAGCGCCGCAATAACGGCGATAACGCCGAGGATACGGCAGTCAATGCCGGATTCATAGGCTCTAAACCCGGTCAGCGGAAAAAGCCATTTAAGAGAAGCACTCCGGGCCCGTCCAGTCTGAACCGCATACTCGATCGCTCGTGCCAAATACACGGTACCCCCGACAAACCAGCCAACCACACCAATAGAGAATGTTGGGTGTTCAAGCAGGCCGGCAAGTTAAACGCCGGAAACAAGGACAAGGGGCTGCACAGCAATGACGAGGAGGAGCCCCGGCCGCCGAACACGGGAGGACAGAAGAGGTTCCCCCCGCAAGTAAGGACGGTGAACATGATATATGCAACCCACATCCCCAAGAGGGAACGGAAGCGTGCACTAAGGGACGTATATGCGATGGAGCCCATCGCCCCAAAGTTCAACCCATGGTCCTCTTGTCCGATCACTTTCGATCGCAGGGACCACCCTACTAGTATCCGTCATGGCGGATCTACCGCATTGGTCTTAGACCCAATCATCGACGGATTTCACCTCACCCGAGTCCTTATGGACGGCGGCAGCAGCCTGAACCTGCTTTATCAGGATATAGTGCGCAAAATGGGTATAGACCCCTCGAGGATCAAACCCACGAAAACGACCTTTAAAGGCGTCATCCCAGGTGTAGAGGCCCATTGTACGGGCTCAATCACACTGGAAGTGGTCTTTGGATCTCCGGACAACTTCCAAAGCGAGGAATTAATCTTCGATATCGTCCCGTTCCGCAGCGGCTATCACGCACTGCTCGGGCGCACCGCATTTGCAAGATTCAATGCGGTACCACATTACGCATACCTCAAGCTCAAGATGCCATGACCTAAGGGGGTCATCACAGTCAAAGGAAACACAGAGCACTCGCTCTGTACGGAGGAGCACACTGCGGCCCTCGCAACAGAAGCACAAAGCAGCCTTTTAAGGCAATCCACCAGTTCGGCGATCAAGCCCCCGGACACCGTCAAGCGCATCCGGAGTAAACTGCAACAGGATCGCCTGGCACATTCAGATCTCGCCTAGCAATTCGGCCCCGCCCTAGTCTCAGTACAACGGCTAAATCCGTCCCACGCGTACATAAGTACGCATTGAAAATACCATGGGTATCGGTGGGGGCACGAGCACGGCACGTCCCACAATGCGGCTCAACCACACTAGGGGCTTATTACCGTTATCATTCTCTCTCTTTCAGGACTTCACTCTCTGGAAGCCTTATCCGGCAGCACGATAGCCGGACAAACGATACAACACCCAAGGAGGCAGGAAGCTGCGTCGTACAATGGAATCCCCGGGTGGTCTCTGATAACGAGTGAAATACCTACTTTAAATACTAGTTTGCAGCTTGCCCTTGGACGTGACATGTCAAATAGTCCTACTTTTTGCTTATCGCACTGCTTGTATCAGTATGCTTTGACGCACTTTTTAAATAAACAATGCATAGCACTAGTCTATTATTGCATTCTATATTGTTTTACATATATATGTTCATTTATGACAATCAGCACCCGTACACTCTGGTACGACCGATACGCCAGGGGCTTCCGTATACCCCATAATTTGGCGTGAGAAGTCTGAACACTTTCGACAGTGCGGCACCCCGAACTTATATCATTATATGCATCAGCTCCGAATCATGTTTGTTGGGTCAATAGTTGGGTTTGCCCGGCTCCCATATTTTGGTACCTTACGTTCCGCTGTATCGGCTAAGGTAGCACTGGGAGAACTACTGCGATTGTGCTCCGGTTCTTCCGGCCGAGCACCTCAGTAGAGAAAGCTAAAACTGACTGTCATGATGAGGCGAGAGCTGGTCGCTGTTCCGAGGTCTCAAGTCCCTAAAGACTTTTTCCGCTTCGGGCGAGGAGTCGGCCTTATCCGGCTTAGGCGTGTCTAGCGCCCCAACTTCGGCTCTCCGAATACTAGGGGCTTCGCCAAAATTTAAAATTGTAGACTTCTATGGCTAAGTGAGAGCGATAAAGCATTATAGTCTGATTGCCTCCCTCGAAGGACCCATAAATGGGAAAAAGAGTGCCCAGATTTATCCTGAACACCCCAGCACTAGCTGCATGGGGGCTGAAGCCGACGACTAGCAACTCTCAGATTTTATAAACGGCCGCACAGAAGGTAATATTTTAAATTCGAAAGCGTTGCATAGTGCAGGTGAACTAGCTTTCATAATACAAGATCACACGAGAAAGTTTATTTAAAAATTACATCCTTCGCACACTCATCTGCCACAAGCCAGGCACCCTTCAGGACACCCTCATAATACATTTCAGGGTGGCGATGCTCCTTGCCCTGCGGCGGCCCCTCCTTCACCAGCTTCTCGGCGTCCATCTTGGCCCAGTGCACCTTCGCACGGGCAAAAGCCCTGCGGGCACCCTCGATGCAAACGGACCGCTTTATGACTTCCAGCCATGGGCAGGCATTGGCAAGCCACCTCACCAAGCCGAAGTAGCTGTTGGGAAGGGAATTGCCAGGCCACATCCGAGCTATATGGCCCCTCATGGCCTGTTCAGCCGCCTTGTGGAGCTCGACCAGTTGCTTCAGCTGGTCGCTCACGGGCATCGGGTGTTCGGTCCCAGTATACTGAGACCAGAAAAACTTCTCCGTCAAGCTTCCCTCCTCGGCCCGGTAGAACTCCGCGGCATCAGACACACTGCGGGGCAGATCTGCGAACGCTCCTGGAGAGCTCCGAACTCGGGTAAGTAAAAGGAAATTTTATTTCGCATGCTTGTTTTGCATAATGAATGCCTTACCTGCCGCTATCTTCTTCACCGCCTCAATTTCCTGGAGGGCCTTTTGGGCTTCGGCCTTGGCATGCTTTGCACTTTCGAGGGCCTTGGCAAGCTCGGACTCTCAGGTCTTCGAGTCGCGCTCCAAGGACTCGTGCTTCTTCACGATTTCTCGAAGCTCTTGCTGCCCTTCGCCTGCTCGGGCCTCTTATTTTTCTCGCTCGATACGCTCCTTGGCCTCGGACAGTGCCTGCTTCAGGGCCGCCACTTCGGTTGTGGACCCTGGTACATCCATGATGATCCTATTATTTTGCATCCAACTTTGTTTTATATAAATAGGCAATGTATTACTTACCTTTTTTCTCCTCGAGCTGCTTTTTGGCATGGCCGAGTTCTTCCTCGGACCGCTCGAGGTTCAGCTTTAGTGCGGCGATCTCCATAGTATGTGCGGCAGCGGCCAACTGTGAAGCCTGCACACGCATATTGACATATTTGGATTATACTCCTGTGATTATTATTCGATCCTCTATTCGGCTTTTCTTCGCGCTAACAAAGCACCAGGGGCCACTACAAAAAAAGACACATCCGTGACATTTTGGACCGAACGAATTTTTTTCTGTCATACATTTGACACTTCTATAACGATAATTGTGACAAAACCCGGTATCATCATAGATGTGGTGGGCTCCTACTTCTATGACAAAAAATCATGACAGAAAATGGGCTTTTCGTCCTGGGCGGGCCGGACGTAGCTGCATGACATTCTTTGGGCCGTCCATGACGGAAAAAACCATGTTAGAAGCGAGGGCGAGGAAAATTTTGGGGAGTTCCCGGTTACGGTGGGAAGTCGGGGGTCGAGCGATGGGCATTTCTCTCGTACACGTACGCGCGTGTGTGCGAGGCGTTGGCTCTAACTAAACCCGAGTGAGGCGTTGGGCTCTAACTGAACGCGAGCGATTGCACTGCAGGCAACACATTACTGAACCCGAGCGATCGATTGATGGCTGTTAACTAAATCCGATCGATCGATTCCTTCGCTAC